>NW_028278985.1:0-69465 GCF_059751315.1 Micrasema longulum
CCCAGAAGATTTAGGGAGTTTAGTTTCTCTTGGGAGTTTAGTTTCTTCCAAATGCACTACAGTTCTTCTTGCAGAATCTAGATTAGGATATGTCCATTTGTGTCTATTGTAAGTCGGAATAATCGACGTGCGTGCATGAGAAGATGTATGAATGTGAAGGAAGCAAAGGAAGTGTGCCAGGACAGAGTGGTATGGCGTTCTATCCTCTCTGCCTACCCCTCCGGGGAAATGGCGTGATGGTTAGTTAGTTAGTTAGTTATATTAACGAGTAAAAATTGCCGTCGTCATGATGGTTTTGCGGTTCTCTCCAAACTATTGGTACACCAAACTTAAGGCACTTCTTTTTTCCAACTGCCTACTATCGCAAATGTTCAACACATGGATTACATGCGAAATGTGGGACCAAAGATTTATCCTTTGCCTCAATTATTAACGCTATCTTCATATGTATATGTCGAGACGGTATACTTAACTTCTCTCTTCTAACGATCGTCTGTATATTTATACCGACTGTACCGATTGACTACAAAGCCAGCTCCTATTACGTCTCGATACATACACTCGGAAAGAAAGTAAAACAGATGGAAAAAATATAACTACTAAAATATTTTTTTAGAGTGGTAACTTTCTGACGCATATAATTTATGACTGACACCTAGATACTCTTACTTGTTAATAGGAGAGAACCTAGCGACATTATTTCCATATCTAGGTGTTAGTTTTATTAAAGTGACAGTTAATTCGGAATTTAATTCGACTTCAAAACTTACTTATTTCTCTCTCATATTTTAATAGGCTTTTAAGAAAAAAAGTGCCAACCTCAAAACGATTAAATTTTTTGATTAATCATAATCAAAGGAAAAATTGCTCGGTGGAACAAATTTTTTGACACTTTTAATGCGTGGATAAACGTATCGAGGGGTTCTAGACTCGTCGGTATAAAATGATGTACTAATATCAAAACTTGATGATGGGGTATCGATACTATACCTTTGTAGTCGGTCGGGAGACTTTTATCTTCAACTATGACGTCATAATGAAGCTATGTCATTTTAGAGCGTAGATATGTGTACCGCGACGTACGCTTCCCCTTGATTCATATCGATGTATCTACCCAAAACTTAAAGGGGGGGTTGGTAACTATACCGTCAAGGTGAAGGTATGATGTATTTATCTTCCCATCATAATCGAGGCCCTGATCTCCGAAATGAATGCTAAAATAGACAAGATAAGCTCTTTTCCCAAAGTCAGAAATAGTTTTTCTGCCTTCTTTTAAAGTGTATTCGCCACATACAAAACAAAAAACATGAGGATTATTAACACAGCTACGTCTGCTTGTAGATGTCATTGTTTTGATACCATACTATAAAATGACGAAAATTTGCACAAAATTATAGCACAACTTCACATGCGAAAACTCAATAATATATTAAATCGAGTACGACCAAGGAACGATGTTCCTGACTTTAAAATAAGTGCTGATGAAGAAGGTATGGGAGGGGAGGGTCATGGGTAATTCCAAGAATGAAATAAGTCATTTAGAGCATGGGATTGAGCAGGGCGGGTTAACCCAGTATAAGAACGTTGATTCAGGTATAATTCCAGGCATATATTTGGCTAATTGGATTCTAATTTCGAGAAGGAAATTTATATGTTGGCCGTTAAAGATATATTTATTTCTTCATTTTTGGCAAGTATCAGAACTAACATCAATTAACCTGTATCTCAAAAACTAGAGCTGATAGAAAAAATCTGGTGGCGGTTTTGAAATCAGCACATCAAAAGCATTTAAAATCAGTTGTTGGTTTTCCGGCACCAATTTATTATTTTATTTATTTTTGCCCGTGTTTATGATATTTATCTTAATAATTTACTGACCGAAAACTACATAGGTAGGTACTAAACATAAATCTCATTTTTGGAATAGTCTTGCCATAGACGATTTATAGCTGGTTGTGTAACTAACAAAAATAATGCATTAAACCTTTCATGTATAAGGTACAATGATCAAGATTCGCTACAATATTTGTATTTAAATTATTACCAATACAGTTTCCTAGACTCAGATAGGGAAAGGGGATATTTGTTTCTTTCATAGTGACATCTAGCGAGATTTCAGAAAACTATTGAAAGATTTCTGGATAGTTGCGTGTTACTTTTCGAAACCTGTAGTTTCACTTGCTTTCGATAGATGTCACTCACTAAATTTATTCACAGAACCTGAATCCCATACGAGTGTTTTCGACTCAATGACTACTCTCAGGTAAAATTTCTAAAAAAGGAATTAAAGTGTAGAAAAGTAAATCGCCGTTAGGTCTTGCTAGGGACATAGAATAATATATTTAGTATCTGCTCAAATTTTGAGCGGATTATGCCCCTTGATCTAAAGGTTAGAGAATTTGCCAAAGTTTATGACGTAAAAAATAGCCTCACTGTACAGGACCTGCCAAATGACATATTACCAGGGAGCCAGAAACTTTTCTTCTTACCGCATCCTGCTAAGCACTACCGGATTGATCTTTGCTACAATGACGAAACTTTAGGTACCGGAAATGGTGCAGGAAGAGTATGTACTGATGGCAGTCTCTTAAATGATATAGTAGGTGCAGCATTTGTACTCTTCGATGACATGAGAGAGCTGCCAGCAAGAATGCTGAAACTTGATGACCTCTCCAGAAGCTCTTGTTTATGCCTTAAATAAACCACCAAACCGGTGGAAGCAAATAATGGTTTTGACAGATTGTGAATCAGAGATTCAAGAAATAACTGATCAAAATTCAGACAACCCTCTTATTATAGTAATTCATACGGATATACAAAAACTACAATCCAGTTCACAGAATGTGTATATTGGATAGAAAAGAGGCCACTACGGAATTCAAGGCAATGAAAAAGCAAATGAAAAGGCTCGAGAAGCTAATTTTAAGAAAACAGCTCCTGATTTTGAAAGATTTGCCAAAAAGAAAATAAGAAGCAGAACTCTTAAGCTCTAGAACGACCGTATTTTAGTGAAACTACTGGACAGGTAACTAACAAACTTTCATGCCTTTGATTTCAGGAAAACGTGGCAAGTTGGCTACGAATTGACTCAAATCCTCACAGGCCACGGAGGTTGTATGAGCTATCTTTGCCGTTTTAAGCTCTCAGAAATCAATAGCTGTCCATGTGATGACGAGACACCCCAAGATGTCCCCCATTTGTCGATGCATTGTCCCATTTTCAGCTTAGAGCGAATGGAGTCAGAGGCGCGATGTAGAAGCCTGGATGAGGACCTAGAAGATATTGTGACAGAATTAAGTCATAAGGACTTATCGCATACATGGTAAAAATAATGAGGGTAATTTAAGTTTGAAAGTAAAAATTCTTGATGGAAGTTCATTGTAATTTATTATAAAAATAAAAGACAAGTGATACTTTAATCCCCAAATTTGGAATATCCAGTGACCGGTTTCATTGCTTTTGCGACATGTCACGCTCTAAAATGCCAGCTTGATATGTTCCTTTTAGAATTAAACTTAGTTAATAAGTCAATCCAATTTACAATGGAGTTAGGAGGGGAAAAAACATTAAATATAGAATCAAACGAAATACATTTTAATATTTTCAGGAAACATTTTACCTAATAATTCTCAACATCATATTTCACATAAATTGTCTGTATTTAATTCCTTAATTTTTAGACTGTTATTCATACCGCTTAACAAACATAATTATAACAATGAGTTAAACATAATTAAATCTATCGCGGTAAATAACGGATATAACTACACATTATGTTTTATTATTTTATTACTTAAACTTTCTACTTAATATGCTGTATAATTTTTGTTAATAAAAAATGGGATGATTTTTGTCTTTTCCGTATTTAAAGATAATATCTGTTTGTCAAACTATAATTTCAATTTATTTATAACGTCATTAGCTACTAAATTTACTGAGTTCCAGATAACTCCCTCAACTAAAGCAACCGTATCATCAGCATATGATATTATTTTTGAGTTTAAATCTTGACAAAATATGTCATTGACATAGAGAATAAATAAAAGCGGACCTATCACCCTACCCTGAGGTATTTCAAAATCGCAAGTCTCAATTTGACCATATGCATTTAGTAGAACAACAAATAAACATTCCTTTGATTTAAAAAATAATTTATATTGCACCTAAAGGCCAGAAACTTTACAAATTAGAAATTCGCGAAATTAATAGATTAAAAAATAAACCCGACGTGGAATTACTTAATGAACAGATAACACATGTGCATTCTCCATTACTTGTAATATATTTTTAATGTTGACTTTTTACACTTTGTTTTCCAGAAATCATAATTGACAAAAATCTCACTCACGAAGGATGGGACACTAAAAATAAAATACTTAAACTCATTAAAATAGCATTATATCAACTTAGTGGTAAACCCGAAAAAATTTGATAATGATACATATAATTTTGAATTCTCTATCCTTACCTCTGTTTTGAATAAATATATTGAACTCCTTAATAAAGATACCAGTCTCGAAGATGTCGCGAAAGCGATGAAACCGGTCACTGGATATTCCAAATTTGTGTATTAAAGTATCACTCGTCTTTTATTTATATAATAAAAAGTTAAGGTAATTGTTGAATTAAATAAATATAGGACACAAAATGCCAAACACTCTCAAAGTGGAACGGAAGGTGTGTTGATGCCTGTTAATCGTCCGGCTTCTGCTGAATGAGTTTTCAGTGGTTTTCTCTTCTTAAAGCAAATGCGGAGAAGTTTCTTAACAAAGCCACCGCCGATTATCCCACCAGTAGATCAATCACAAATTACTATCGACGTGCTATTAAGCGACGTGATAACAATTTCTCACCACGGTCGTTTTTCGTATTCGTGATCACAATGGAACATCCGTGAACACCTAATATAAAATGTCAAAATATTTATATTTCGCGACGTATAATCCTGCTGCGCAATCACATATTTGAATTTTACCGCTGTAAATATGAAAAATATTCCAAAACTGCTATTTTTATTTATTTATCTATTATTTATCATGCTAATTGTTTTATTTAGCCGGCGACTGGTAAGCCAAATGTCAAGAAAAGCAGTCGCCATAGTAATCGTAATTGAATTTTCACTTTTTTGTTTTAGATACTCTTTACTATTTTGCAAATGCAATATATTGTATTATTTTTTAAAGCAAACGCCGATTTTTCGCCAGTGAACTGTATTTATTTAAGAGGAAAACAAAAAACAAATCAACACGAGCATTAGATAAAAGATTACACACGCGTTGACTTTTGACTGCGATAACTTATTCATGATCATTTTTGTTCATAGTGATAGCATAAATGCTTGGCATGTTTTTAAGCACGTCGATAGTTATTTGTGATTGAGCTACAGATCCTCACACTAGTCAGAGTAATTAGAAGGAACACACCTTTTGCAGTTAATACAAGCCTTGTACATAATAAGCTATGCAAAAAATAAGCAACTCCTATATAAATAAACTCATTCCACGTCTCAGGAATTTTTTATTCATTATATTTATATAATTTTTTAAATTTCCATTACCCAATTATTTTCTTGTCCACCCAATAATTCATAGGGCACACACATATACCAATCAGCCAAGGTACCAATCTAGGAAAATTAAGTTTTGTGATGTTTGCGGTTTTGTGGTTATATTCCCGACACGGTTGATACGAAATATTTATTAAAAAGAGTTTTTTCACGCTTGAATAATTCGTAGTCCCTGGGCTGGTACCTAAAGCGTAAGACTGGTCCTCTTACGCTGACAAGATACGCTGCGATTGGTGTACCAATCCAGTGTCCTATGCACAATTAAGTGTGGAAAGGGAATGAAAACGGATGATGATGGTTTTAAAATTACTTCACCCGTGACGTCACTAAAAGTCGTCCTGGCATTTTAAAAGTTAACCCCGTACGTATGAAAACACGCTAAACATGTATTTCTGGAAACCGGCAGTATATCAAAATACACAATTTATCCGTTATTCTAAACAGCTGTTCACAGGAACTTGTGATTTTTACTGGAAACTTTTTTAGAGAAACTTCACCGTACAATAAAATGCTCTAATTTTTACAGCGTGTAAAAAAACTTATTTCATATCCATTTCCCGTAGCACCAAACTTCCGCATTATTTGATTCTGATGGAAAAAATATTTTATATTTATTTACGGATAATGAACCTTTTAATAGCAGCTGAATATTATTATTTTGGAGATCAGCATCTTTCACATGAGCGAAATTATGTTTAAGGGGTGCTAATAAACTTGCTTATTATTAATAATGTCGAACCATTACTCAAAGGTTCCTGGTTTGATACGTTGCCCCTATAAAACGGCTTAAATATTTCATGTGAACACCCAGTTGCATTCCACCGACAACACTACTTACCAGTCCAAATCCTTTGCATCCACGTCGCAAACCCTGGGCAATGGGATCACACTTACAACGGTGTGATCACAGCAGATAACGAGAGGATGAAAGGCGAGTTTCTGGCGCCTCCAAACTAGAACCAACCAGCTAAGGGAAGGTAACCCTGACAGAAAAATCCACCAGAGAAGGCAACGAGAAACCACGCTGGTCATCTTTTCCTAGGAATCACTGTGGCGAGTACATCCAATAATCAGTTTTCCTGGCTGCGTAATATATAAATAGCGCAAAACTGAGATGCTTTCGCTGAAGTGATCGCCAACGTCGGCTTGGGGGGGACCTGACAAGGCACCGCAAGAAGAAGTATAAAGTATAAAAAAAATCGTATCTGTGACAAATATATAAAAATATTTATGGACAATAAAAATGAAAATAAAACGGCATACATTTACGAAGAAAACAAAAGATGGATTAAAAAAAATGTTACTACAGAATAACTATTATGAAAATATAAAAAAGGTTAAGTTGAAAATAAAAAAAAAAATATAAATAACGTAAAAAATAATAAGGTGTAAAAGCAACAAAATCTCTGAAAGATATCAGTAAACAGTAATAACTAATTAGTAATAAATATATGGGGAAAAGGTTTGAAATAAAAAAAATATATATAAATACAGTTTTAATCATTTTTGTATTATTTATTTATTAACTCCTGTTTCGTAGCGAAAATACAACATTTAAAATACTTTTAAGCTATTCGCATTATATTCTATAATATAAATAAAACTTACATGACATAGTAAAACCAAGTTAAGTTTCATTGGTATATTTATATAAGATAGAATTGGTATTACACTATTAAGTAACGGTGTGAATATAAAATTATTATTTTTCACCAAATCACGATAACCTCTCTTAAAAAGTAGTATAACTTAAAAAGTAGTAGTAGAAAAAAATATCTTCTGTAAGTGATTCCGTATTTACTTTTCATTTTACTTTGAAAATTATTGGAATCATGTTTCGATGATGGGTGTCATTGGTGTTGTCAAGGTGATGAAGTGACGATGGAACTCTTGCCACTTGTGTGGTCACTAACACGTTGAACAACCTAAAACAAAAACGTTTGAAATTCAAAACTAATTAGAGATTCTAAAATAAAGGGGCAGAACCTTACACTAATTTCGATTGATTAAAAGATCACATTTATTACTACTTGAATTAATGTCCAATGTTGCGTGTTTAGTTGAATTTTCCGACTACAAATCCAAACATAACTTTAAAATAAGTTTTTCAATGCGTAGTTCAATCTGATCTTACTGGGAATCGATCTTAGAACCCTCCTCGCATGCTGCTGTCGCGGACTTCAATGTATCCGAAAACTGTCAACAGGCCGGCTTCTCCTGATTGTTTTAAGTGGTTTCCTCTCCACATGAGCAAATGTTGAGGAGTACCTGATTGGCCCACATTAGAATATCCTTCCTGATTCCAACAGTTTAGCTAAAATAAGCCTCCTTGCGTGACGCGAGTGTCTTAGCCATTAAAGTACGAAGGCCGCCACCCTCATCGAAGTCGTTTTGTTTTTAAATAATCCCAGAAACCAAAACCTGCGCCACCAACTAACTTTCGTGTAAATAGATTTAAGCTGCTGACTTAAAATTAATGTAATAATAACAATATTAACTATTGGGATAGCGAAAAGGATTTAAACAGTACTACAGTTTTTTCAGAATGGCAGTTTCGTGTATTAAATTCGGCGAGTTTACCTTTCCAATATATTTTTACGCATCTTTTTTCGGCCTATACTATGTTCTTGACAACTGAAAATAATAATGTTCTCTTAAACTCACCTCCAGCAGCTCCCATCCCGATACTCATGTCCATTCCCATCCCTATCCCCATGCCCATGCCCATTCCTTGATCCATGCCGAGCCCGGAGCCGCAGTTGGTGTGCGGCCAAGGGCAGGCAGGTTGCAGCTGCTGACAGGACGTGCAAGGAGCTGCCATCGGCTGGGGAACTGGAACTGCCACGGGCACCGGAACCGGTCTCTGCACCACGACGGGGTAAGGTCGCGGAACCGGGTAGGGTCTCGCCACCGGATACGGCTGTGGTACTGGGTAGGGCCGAATAACTGGATAAGGACGATATTCTGGAACTGTTACACTTCCTCCCCCGTGACTTTCTTCCACAGTTGATTCGTTTTGAGAGTGTGTATTCCCAGACATAGAATGAGAGCCCAAATTAATATTGTTTACATTAGTACCATTAATATTAGTAACGATGTTTTCGACATTTGTGTTGTTCACGAAGTTGGTTATGTTTATAATATTAGTGTAATTAGATGTATCAACCGTCGGTATAAGTAATTCTGGAACCGGAGTTGAAACATATTTTTCTGGTGGTGGTTGTATAATCGGAGATCTACCGAGTATGCAAGATTCTTCGCATAGTGATAAAAGACTGGAATTAGAACTGTATGTATTGCAATATTCAAAACATACGTTACATGCCATTGTTTTACAGCACCTGGCACCAAAACAATATTGTGTTCTGCATTTTCCTTCCAAGTATATTTCATTATCTCTACACGATGGTTCGATAGGGACACATACTTCATTTTCTAATTCATAACCCTTGATGCAAACGCAGTGTCCATTTGAAAATATCATATTCATCGGACATCTGAAACACTGTCCATTCTTGACGTACGAATCTACAGGACAAGGGGTGCAAGCACCGTTGATATCTATCGTATCTAGTGGGCATCTAATTCTCTCTCTGCACAACCCATTTATCATTATTTTACCGTCGGTACAAATTTCTATATCTGCTATACACACCCCGTTTACCTTTTTAGTTTTTGCTGGACATTCAACATCGACAAATACACATTTTCCATTTAGTAAATAAGTCCCATCGGGGCAAGATGTATCAATTATTTGACATATTCCATTGACTTTTCTAGAGTTTGGAGGACATATGGTGTCAGTTTCTATTCGTATGCATTCGTTATTTTGCAAATACGTTCCTGGCGGACATGTTATGGACGTCTTAATACATTGATTATTTTGTAAGTAGGTTCCATCTGGACACGTTACAGATCGAACACACTTATCGTTCTGGAGGTAAGTTCCTTCTGGACACCGAACATCTCTTATTTGGCAAATACCATTTTTGTTTTCCGCATTTGGAGGACAAACTGTATTCGTGGAAACTCGAACGCATTGCCCATTTTGTAAAAACGTATCAACTGGACAAGTTGTCGCTGTTCTTACGCAATCACCATTTTGTAAAAATGCCCCAGCCGGGCATATAATTGAAGTTTTTACGCAGTTTCCATTTTGTAAGTAGGCTCCATCTGGGCATTTGACGTTACTGTTCTGACAAATTCCGTTTACTAAAACGCTATTGGGAGGGCACACAATATCTACATTTGTGCGAACACATTTTCCGTTTTGGCCATAAGTCCCTTCTGGACACGTTATTTGAGTAGATTGACAAACTCCATTATTAAACACCGCATTTGGTGGACATACTGTATCTGACTTAATGCATTGATCGTTTTGCAAGTATGACCCAAGTGGGCATGAAATATCAGTTTTTATGCATCTGTCGTTTTGCAAATATGTTCCAGATGGACATCTAACGTTTCTCAGTTCACAAATGCCATTCACGTTATCTGTGTTAGGAGGACAAACAGTACTAGTAGATGTACGAACGCATTTTTCATTCTCTAAGTACGTCCCTTGGGGACACGTTACAACAGTTGATTGACAAATACCGTTGATATTAACCGTATTTGGTGGACATACGATCGAAGATTTCACACATTCTCCATTCATTAAATACGTTTCATGCGGGCACTTAACATCTTTTATTTCACAAACTCCATTAATATTTACGCTGTTTGGTGGACATACTGTGCTTGTAGATGTACGTACACATTGCCCATTTTCCAAATAGCTTTCTCGAGGGCATACACTCGTTTTTCGTACACAAATTCCATTCAGAAGATAACTTTCTTTGGGGCATTCTACATTATTTATTTGACAAACACCGTTAATCCTGTTAGTATTCGGTGGACACACTGTGCTTGTAGCTGTACGAATGCAAATGCCGTTTTGTAAAAAGGTTTCATCTGGACATTTTACATTCTTGATTTGACAAATTCCGTTTATCTTTTCCGAGTTTGGGGGACACACAGTACTTGTAAACATATGTGTGCATTGACCGTTTTGGAGGTATGATCCTGTAGGACATTTGACGTCTTTTATTTCGCAAACCCCATTAACCATTATACTAGTTGAAGGACAAACAGTATCAGTATCTACACGAATGCATTTTCCATTCTGTAAGTAAGTTCCACTCGGACACGTTATTTGAGTGGATTGACAGTTACCATTAATATTAACGGTGTTTGGTGGACAAATAATATCAGAACTCATTTGAACACATTTACCGTTTAGTAGATACGTTCCTATTGGACAGGTTATATCTGTTATTTGACACACGCCATTAACCATGACACTATTGCGTGGACAAACTGTACTTGTAGCTATTCGTATACATTGGCCGTTTTCTAAATAAGTACCACTTGGGCATTTTATTTCTCTGATTTGACACACTCCATTAATATTTTTAGAGTTGGGAGGGCAAACCAAATTCACATTTTCACGAACACACTGTCCATTTTGTAAGTATGAACCCATTGGACATATCGTAGTTGTTCGTATGCATTGTCCGTTTTCTAAATAAGTACCAATTGGGCATTTTATGTCTCTACTTTGACAAACTCCATTGATGTTTACAGAGTTAGGTGGGCACACTACATCAACGTTCTCACGGACGCATTGTCCATTCTGCAAGTATGAACCCCTTGGACAAACCGTCGACGTTCGTACACATTGTCCGTTTTCAAGAAAAGTGTTGGTTGGACATTTGACATCCCTGATTTGACATACTCCGTTAATATTTTCAGTATTTGGTGGACAAACTGTATTCGTATTTTCGCGGACACACTGACCATTTCTCAAATACGACCCCATTGGACAAATCGTCGTCATTCGTACGCACTGCCCGTTCTGTGGGTACGATCCTTCTGGACAAGTTACGTTAAATTGGCAGACACCATTTACATTTCTAGCATTTGGTGGGCAAGTAAGACTCAATGTTTTATGAACGCACTGTCCATTTTGTAAAAAGAAACCCAATGGGCATGTCGTCGTCTTCAGTACACATTTTTCGTTCTGTAAATACATACCTTCTGGACATCTCACGTCTATAAGTAGACAGCGGCCATCAACCATCCTACTGTTTGTTGGACAAAGATCTGTTGTTATTACTTTTACACATTTTCCATTTTCTAAATAAGCTCCATCAGGACATACAAGATTACCTGTTTGGCAAACGCCGTTTACACTTACACTATTTGGTGGGCAGATCGTACTTGTGGTTGTAATTACACACTCTCCATTTTGTAAGTAATAGCCGGGTGAGCATGTTTTAGTTGTTTGTACACACTGCCCATTTTGTAAGTAAGACCCTACAGGACACTCTGATGGCGTTTGTACGCATTGGTTGTTTTGTAAATAAGTTCCGACAGGACATTTTACGTTAGTAAATTGTTGATAGCGGCTTTTACATACACCATCTTGCATCGTTGTCCCTAGTGGACATTTCTTGTAACAGATTGAGTAAGGATCATTTTCATCACATTGTGCATCAGTTGAACCCACCAGACAGCAGGTCAATAGCCCAATCACAGTTAGGAGATTTCTCATCTAAAACAAAAATAACATTAATTAAATATTTAGTATTTGGAAGCAAGACTTTTTTAATAAAATAAATATGGCGTTGAAACAAGAACAATCCCAAAATCATCTGGTGTGAGAGATTCATCTTTGACCAATCAAATTACGTTTTCAATTTTAGAAAACAATAAAGTCGTACATTCGTACATCATTAAAAAAAACAAGTTTATTATAAAAACATGAACATTGGTATCTATGGACTGAAACGTTCTTGGAATCTATTCATTATTACTCTAGAACTGGTTGATTGCGTCTGTCCTGTGCGGGCTTATTTTGCCCGCTGGAGAAATATTTTTTTTAGTACATGTACTTCCGAAGCAAAAGGTTTCGTAAGTAAGTTGAAAGTATGTGATTTTGGTTCATATATTGAAAAAAAAATGGTTCAAAGTTTTACTAATCGGCCACTAGATGGCAGGATATTTTAACGTTTTTATTTTGCTTATAAAATAATATCTAAATCTAGATTTACGTGCGGTTTTTGGGAATACAAAAAATTCACTTGAGTATTTGTGTTCTCGCTAGGAATCAAATCCGGAACCTTCCATGCGTAAGTCAAGCGTCTTAACTACTTCACCACGGAGGCCGCTAGGATATTCAATATATTAAAACTGTGATAAGCGTCATTCTGAGTGTTAGATTATTCTTGTTTTAATTTTCTTTTTTATAAATATTTATGTTCTTATGATTTACTCAAAATGTTTATTTATTAGAAAATGAGAACCAAGTTGTGGTAGAGCGTGGTGCAATGCTCGGACCTCTAATCCTTGGTTCCGTGACACTAGCCACGGAACTACACCCCCGGTTCATTTTTATATTTAGATTGCTCTTAACAATAAAAAATAAATTGTGAAGCTCAAAAGGGTGAAATTTAACAGTGCCCGAGATTCTAATAATTCAAATGAGGCCCGCAGGGCCAATAAAGCGAGGCCCGAAGGGCCGAATTTCCTAGCATGTAACAGTCGGTGACAGTCGTTGTTGCCTGCTAGTATAAAATTATTAGCACAAACAAATAAGTCAACAGAACGAAATGTTTTTTAATTTAAAGAAATATTTTTAAAGTATAATAGTCTAAAACAAATTACAGAGAGAGATATTATGATTTCCTATCTTTCAACTTCATAACTGTTGTATAAAAATAGGCACAAGGAAAATATATAACACTGCCTTTTAGCGGCCTCCGTGGTGTTAGTAGTTGAGACGCTTAACTCACGCCTGAAAGGTCCCGGGTTCGACTCCTGGTAAGAACATATAAATTAAAATGTATTTTTTCTCAAGCCTGAATATTTGTTGCTGTGATTCGCCCCTATAAATGGGCTTCGGGGCATAAAACAAAGGAATGTGTCTTATACATACATACTTAAGGGAACAATTATTCGAGTATGTATCAATTTATTTTATTTATTATCCAAACTACAACAACATTGCAATCGATGTAAGAGTTACACTAAAAAATAAAAGAATACATTGGGCACTCCGAAAGGTGCCTGCGTGCCTGCGTGCCTGCGTGCAGTGCGCCGGCCATGGACCACGCTCCATTGTGGGAGCTGACATAAATAGCCATGTTCGGGAAAGAACTATTGAAACCTATTAGAATTGTAAATTGGGTAAGTAATATTTATTTAAAACTAATTTAAAATAAAATAAATAAGAAAAAGATTAATAACATTAAATAAACAGAACACACATTCACTTACACATGAATACAAACGTCACACAAATACAATTACTAAACTTCTTTTCTTATATATTATGTGTCATTATATTTACAGTGGATTTTTTTAATTGGCTTTAGTATTGTTAAGATTTTTCTAATTATTTTGTTTATGTAATAGCTGTAAAAATCCCAAATAAAATGAAATAAATAAATAAATAAAATGTAAAAATCTATAGTAGAGATTATATATAAATGTATAATCTCTAGTATTAAACGTACTCGTATTTCTTAAAATATATAATTATGTAAGACTAATTTTCGTAACAAAAGGCCTCTGATGAAAAACTACTTTCAATGTTTTGATTTTGTTCAAATTTTTGCAGACATGATTCAACCCCCTCGAGAGTTATCAATATTCATATATTACAACAGGAATGAAGAACATATTATACAATGGAATAAATAAGTCTAGGCATTTACAGTGCTTATGACCTGCCATTGGCTGGTTTAAGTTGTCAGTTTTCACTTAGTGTAACACTCACAATTCTGCCTCTGTTTGAACAGGGAGGTACAACATTACTACTAGTTAACATAGTTCAGTCAAAATTCGCTCTAGAATATTAAATTGTTTTCAACCAAGTATGTAAGTGAAGCACAAAAAAATATATACTAAATTGTAAAACTAAACACAAGCAACAAAAAGATATAAATTACTTAGGATCTCCCCAAAAATAAGTGAGTAAAAACAAGAATTAAAAAAAATATATTTAACATAACTATTACCTACAAATTGATAATTACAAGCATCAATAAAATTCATGTTGTGACAGGACAGCATAGTGGTAAAGGAAGTTACCTGTTTTAACCGACCAATACTACTTTAAATCTGCTTTACCTACATGGTCCTTAGCACAGAAATCTACTTTTGCCTACCTGTTTTATCGACAAAACTAGGTTTTGAAAACTTGCGCCTGGGAGAAAGCAATTTGATTAGCACAAAAATAAATCTATTTGCGTAAATATACATACATATAAATTTTGTTGAAATTTATTTTGGCCTAAACAAAAAAAAAAAAAAATGTACAGTAACACACCTATCAACCCATTTAACAAATCAACATTGACACCAAGATCACCTAAACAGAACGAGGAGAGAAACAAAATCGTCAGATCTCTCTCAGAGGGAAACTCTGACCCAGAGGAATACACAAAAAGCCCAGGCAATGATAGCTCCCTGCAAGGTGAAACTTTAGAAACGTCAAATATGTATTACCAAAATCCCCTGATTGAAGCCCGCACGTTTATACAAAATATAAAATCAATAATGTCAGAAGGGAAAATGAAGTTTTCAGTTCTTCAACGAGACAAAATAAATGCAGAAACCGATAACCTATATCACATTATAGCAAAACTAGTATCAGAAAATGCGGAAATGAGAGGAGAATTGAAGATTTTAAGGCCTCTGACTACTCAAATAGTAAAAAATATATCGGAAATAAATGAAAAAATCAAAATATTGAATACAAAACCAGAACAAACCAATACTACGTACTTTAACCAAACTAAAAAAGCGGACCCAATGATTATTATCAAACCAAAAAGCGAGCAATCAGCTGAGACAACGACAAAGGATATTAAAAAACACATCGACCCTGTTGAAAAGGGAGTAACTGGTATAAGAAACTTGAAAAAAGGATCTATATTTATAACATGTAAAGGGCAAGAAGACACAATCACTATGCGAGAAGAAGTAAGAAGAAAATTAGGAGACAAATATGAAGTAAATATTCCAGAAAAGAAAAAACCAATTTTAAAGATCATTGGCCTTACCGAAAAACTCGATCCAGAAGAGATTGAGGAAAAAATCCAAATACAAAATAACTTTGAAGCAAATAGTAAAATTTCAGTTAAGTATATAAAAGAGATGAAAAATCGTAAAGATGAAACATATTTTGTCGTTTTTCTGGAAGTAGACGGAAAGACGTATGAAAAGATGCTTCAGAACGAAAAAATCAACATTGGATGGGATAGGTGCTCAGTATACACACATTTCTCTATACTACGTTGTTACAAATGTAATGGATATAATCACAAAGCCCAGCATTGCAAAAACAACAAATCCTGCTCTAGGTGCGCAGGCAATCACAGTTATAGTGAATGCACCACTGAAGCAAACAACCATAAATGCATAAATTGCAGAAAAGTAAACGACCGACTAAAGCTCCAGCTCAATGATAACCATCCATCATGGAGCATAGAATGCCCCACTTATAAAAGAAAAATAGAGGCAGTAAAACGGAAAACAGATTTTTTAGATTAAATTCAGGGAAGATAAGACATGAAAAAAATAATAACATTAAAATTCTATACTTTAATATCCGAGGAATCAAATCGAAAATAGATGAGCTTAATATGCAAATAGCAAACATGAAAATTAAGCCAAACATAATCATACTCACTGAAACTTGGCTGCAAGAACATGAAACAAACACATACAAAATAAAAAACTACGAAGCAGCGCACTCATGCAGAAATGGAAAAGGAGGAGGAGTATCCATACATATAGATAATCAACACGATTTTAAATTAGAAAATATCGAAGCCTATAAGGAAAAAAACAATATCATTAAATTACAGGTAATAGACCCAAAACTCACAATATATGCAATTTACAGGCAACCTGGAAAAAATAAAATAAAAGACTACATCGAATACCTCGACCGAACACTAAATAATCACGGAACTGAAAAAAGCATCATTATCGGAGACCTTAACATTAATTTACTAGACACACACAACGACGTTAAAGACTACATAAATATGCTTAAAAGCAAAAACCTAAAAATTATCAACCGAAAAACTGACAAAGAATACACCAGAAAAAACCAACGAGGACAAAATTCAATAATAGATCATGTAATAACAAATATAAAACCAAAAGAGAAAATAGAAGTTTACCTTACCGACACCCCACTAAGTGACCACAGACAAATAGACATACAATTGAAAATACCACCAAACAATCCCAAAAAAAGCCTACAAAAGTATGCCTCTAAAAAAATTGACTATGCAAAACTTAAAGAAAACATAACAAAAATAACAAATCATCTCAACATTGAAAGTTTTAAGGAACTACAAGAAATAATTCAAGAAGAAACGAGACAAAACACAAAAACCACCATTAAAAACTATACAACTTCAACTAAAGAAGGCTGGATGACAAAAGAAATATATGACAAAATTAAAACAAGAGACCAACTGTATAAAAAAATGCAATACTTTCCATCATTTACCCAACAATTTAAAATTCTGCAAGCAGAAGTTAGAAACAACATAAAAAGAACAAAAAAAAACCACTTTGCTAGTCGCATAAATGAAACTAATGGGAGCAGTTACAAAATATGGAAAGAAATTAAAAACATTACCCAAGAAAATGATACCAAAAAAACTAACATATCTAAATTAAAAAAAGAAAATGGTGAAGAGACTCAGAATGCAAAAGAAATAGCCGATATAATAAACAACTATTACACAAACATCGGAAAAGAACTAGCAAGCGCTATAGTAAATCAAAATACAACCAAAACAAATTTTAGAAAAATAGAATATGATGCAGAAATTTACTTAAGATATACGAGCAACAAAGAAATCAGCAAAATAATAAACGGGCTCAAAGACAACACATCACCTGGCCATGACGAAATAAAAGTTGTTACAGTCAAAAAAATAAAGGAAGAAATAACCACGACAATAGTGAAATTGATAAATAAACATATAGCAAACGGAAGCTTTCCAGAAGTAATGAAATTAGCAAGAATAACACCAATTTACAAAGGAGGAGAAAAAAACTTAGCTTCTAACTACAGACCCATTGCAAACTTAACCATTCTAAGTAAAATATTTGAAAAAGTGCTACACAATCGATTATACCAACACCTTGAAAACCTTAATTTTATTGCAAAAGACCAACATGGATTTCAAAAAAGAAAGGGTACCTCCACAGCAATGACATCAGTTTGCAACTTTATACAAACCAAAATTGATAAAGGAAATACAGTGACTGCACTCATACTTGACTTCAAGAAGGCATTTGATACAGTCCACATAGATACCCTTCTAGATAAACTAAAACATACAGGAGTTAAGGGACAAGCTCTCAAAATATTTAAAAACTATCTACAAGGAAGAAAACAGTTTACGAAAATTGAAGAACACAAAAGTGAAATAACAACAATGCAATTTGGAGTACCTCAGGGATCAATATTAGGACCATTGTTTTATATAATATACATTAACGACATAATACACAGTGATATAATGGGAAAAAAAACAATCTATGCGGACGACTTAGGAATTTTATATGAAAACAAAAATGACATTGAAACGACTAAAACCATCAACAATGACGTGCAAAAACTATTAGAATGGACAAACAAAAACTTTTTAACACTAAATGCCAAGAAATGCAATATAATACATTTCGAAACACAAAAGAAGAACCATAACATGAACATAAAAATAAACAACGGAACTCTTAAAGAACTAGAACATGTGACTTACCTAGGACTCACAATGGACAGACAATTAAAATGGACAAAACACATAGACGGACTCACTAAAGTAATGGCATCACTACATAGCCTCTTCTACAAAATTAAAGATTTTATATCAAGAAAAGAAAAAATTATGATGTACGAAGCCTATGTCAAAAGTAAATTGAGTTACATGATCGCCTTCTGGGGAACTGGTAACAAGACAGACATAACAAGAATACAAAGACAACAAAATAAAATTCTTAAACTAACATACAACCTACCCTACCTGACCTCTACGACTGAACTGTACAAAAAAACACACCAGTTTGACATAAACTACTTGACTAAAATTGAGACCTTAAAAATTGTGCACAAAATAACACTGGGAAACATACAAGACGACGACATAATATTAGTCAAAAATGCTGACATACATAAATATAACACCAGACAACAAAAACACTATCATATTGAAAAAGCAAAGACAAACACAGGACAGTCAAAAATACTACATAATGGACTTAAACACTACAACGACCTACCTTACTACTTGAAAACTTTTAATGGAGACAAATTTAAAATCAATCTGAAAAAGCACATGATGACTGAACTAACTAGACTAGACGAGACATAAAATGACTAGACAATATTAAATTTCTAATGTAACCCTAACGGGTTTTTTAAAATTGTAAATAAATAAAAAAAAAAAAAAAAAAAAAAAAAAACATCTGTATTCCTTGAATTCTTCTCTCACCCGCATCAAGATCCAGTCAAGTGCCCCAACTCAATACGGATTTTTCTAGCGATTTGAGTCAAGTTTACAGGTATGAGTCACTCCTGATTGTGTCGCTATAAACTGTGTCTTTGTTCCTAATAAATGTATGTGCAATGTTATTAAATATAAATAAAAAAAATGAAGATTTCAGATCTTTTACCTCACAAAGATCAAAAGATTGAAAAAATGAAGAAATATGGGAGTTCAAACACAGGCAGAATGGTGAATATTACGCAGGGTGCAAAGTGGCCAATTTCACCATCCAATGACTGGTCATAAGCCCTGTAAATGCTTAGACTTCAATATTCCCTTATATATAGTGTTCTTCATCTTTGTTGTAATATCTTAATAAAAATCTATTTATTTGGAAATGCAAAGTATACCATGTGTCCCGAAGTCAAGTGACCGGCCGTTGTCATATGAAAATATACAGTTGCGACAAAAAACTTAAAACGGGGCGTCTATCTCATTAAGCAAAAAATTATTAATAAAAATAAAAAATAAATAAATTTAATCATAGCTTTTACACTCTGTTGAGAAATCTTTAGATTTTAGTATTTTTTTAAATATTTTTTTTTGTTTTATTTATTTATTTATTATTTACATACATTTTAGTTATTTTTAAAACCTTTTTTAATTATTTTTTCTACAGGACTCACCAAGCCAATGAATATGGCTTGTTGGTAAAGATCCTTTACAATTTAAAATATGATAGTCCTATATAGCTGTATAATAATAATTACTACTAACTTAAATATAAGGAGCGAAAAAAAAACATGTAATTTATGTTTTCAAAAAAATATTTAGAAAGATGTAAAAAAAAGCAAAAAATAAGTGAATGATAACGCAATTTTAAGATAAAAAATAAATGAATACAGAACCGGAGTACCAAAATTTAAAACAGAAGTGTGTACATATCTAATAGGCACAAAGCATTTTATTAAAAACATTATTTATTAACATATCCATATCTATATCTTAATCTATATCTATATCTAAGTCAATATCTATATCACATCCTCATCCATATCCATACATATATATACCCGTACATGCACACATACATATCCATACATACATACATATTATACCAGGGGCGAATCGTCAAAGTAAGCGATTATGCACAGCTTACCATTATATTTGACTTTAAATAATAATAAATTATGGTAACCATGTTTATGGGGAAAAAAAATAAAGCAATTGTCATTTATTATAAATCACCGTTTATATATTAAAAAAATATCTATGAAGCGCGCCCAGTGCCAGCGCCCAGCCCATTCTTACTGAACGATGATACTAGCCGATTACCTCAGCTTATTCTTCCATACAAAAAAGTACAAAAAAAAAAGTTTGACCTCTTATGTTTACTGTAAAAAAAAACAAACAAAAAAAATACACATAGATAACACATTTATTGACTGAGTGTTTATTTTGTAGAACTTCATATGATTTTTTTAAAAATATATTTTAAAAAGTAAAGAAGTTAACTTTTGCATGAAATGATTATCAACTGTTTTTTTTGTTATTTTTTTATATGCCTACATATTAATGTATGTTGTTTCTAAAATATTTTCATATTATTATTTAATCTAATCCAATCCAACTCGCTGCAACGTAGCACAAACGTATGTCATTTTGCCAAAATTTTATTTCACCTATCAATACATCTCATATAGGGTGTTTCCATGAACTTTCATTTAAACGTGTTTTCATTAAAACTTCATACACACCTACAGGTATATCATTTTTCTTACAAAGTTATAACACTTTTCCGCCGATCAAATACATTTATAAATATTACAATCTACGTGCGATCTCTGTGCGTATTAACTGTTAAATTTCGTCAAAACATACATATGTATATACGATTTTCAGGCGTTGCATGGTATGTGAAATAATTCAGTCAGATTAATCTATTCACAACAATAAAGGTTTCAGCTCTTTAACTTCACTAAAATCAACACCACCACCCTGTATAAGCCCTGTAAATGCCTAGACTTCCATATTCCCTTATTAAAGGTATACTCCATCCCTGTTATAATTTGTTATATGTATTCCAGGGCCAGACCGCGAAAGTTCTGAGGAACATTCCTCATAGTAAACTTGAAAAAAATCTTAATATTTTTTTCCAAAAACTTATTTTTACTAAAACATTTTTTTGTAATCTCGAATTGAAGTAAATCCTTTATTTCTCAGACTAGTGCAGACTTTTTTTATAGGGGTTTCAAGAAGGGATGTTCAAGAGTCTAAGATTTAATCGATTTTCAAATATTAGCAAAAATGTTTATTTTATAAAAAACTGTGATTAATTAGGATTTTTTAGAAAGTTCACCGTAAGGAACGTTCCTCTGAAAACCCTGAAATACGTGTACATAAAATATCGTCACATTGGGGAAACAAGGTTCTATGTAGATTCATTTTTGAGACTTGAAAGCTTGAAATGAAAACATTATTTTTTTTAAATATTTTTTATTGTATTGTCTTAATAAACTTAAAAATAATATAGGTTTAATTTAGTTTTTCTTTTAAAGATTGATGCATATAGAACCGATATTTAAATCTAAGTATAGTTAAAGTTAAATATAAAAATACATGTTCTGATTGATAGAACCTTGTTTCCCCAATTCGATGATATATTGTTGCTTCATTTCGTTTTTATTCAACATGCCAAAACACAAATCAGCAGAAATATAAGTTTATAGTTTTTTATACGAAATGGGCATAAATCGACGCATCCTACGTACAACTGTGTAACTGCCTCATCCAGGGTTATACGACTGTTGCATTTTTTAAATCTACACCTATAAAACTTTAATATCACATATTAAAACAATATAAAAAATCGTTGAAACATGTTTTTTAACGTATAAATGTTTAACTGCACATATTTAAAACAAAATCCGAGAATTAATAAGTACGTGCCAGCTACAGACTATAACGTGGGGGAAATGCGGCGCGGCGCGAGCGACGGAGACCTGCCCGTCGCGCGTCGCTCAGTTTTACCTTGGACAGCGAGAGAATGCGCACAGGTTCCGTCAAAAATTCAAACAAAAAAAACACAGGTACACTTATCAAAATAATAAAAATGATCTAATAAGACCGTATTTAATTTCGATTTTTTTATAAAAGCTGTGTAAGTGCACATTTTAGGGGAATATATCAAATGAAGTACAAAGTAAAACTATGTAAAGATTTCAATAAATCCCATTGAATAAGCCTGTATCAGCGACTTACAGTATTGATGACAGGTTACGTAGCAAAGTATAAGTGTGTTTGTATGTAAAACAAAAACTAGTCATCTCAGAATAAATATTTATTTTTTATCTTATCAAATAACTCAATTAAAAGCGTTATGCCAAATTTCACAGCTTTAATACGTAAGAACAGCGAAATATTACCAGTTGATTTTTTTTAAATCTATTTTTTTTTTTTTTACAGTTTTAAAATGCACAGACATTCTTTGTTTTAGGTCCCGACTAGCTAGGAAATTCCTGTGTTTAGGAAGGACCTTATTTTTTACATGTGTTTTTTTTATCTATTATTTAATTAAATGATGCTTAATAAATTCAAAGAATAATAATAACATATGAAAAAATCAATATAAATATAAATTAGAAAACATGCAAGCAATAATAATAAAAATTGAATCATAAAAATAAATTAGAAAATATAGCATTAATGATAAAGAAATGAGACATAATTATTATAAAATAGAAAACATACCGATTATAATAAAAAATTGAAGCATAAATACACATTATAAAATATAACATTTATAATAAAGAAATTAAACAAAAATATAAATTGGAAAACATACTGATAGTAATAAAAATTGAAGCATAAATACACATTATAAAATATAACATTAGTAATAAAGAAATTAAACTAAAATACAAATTGGAAAACATACCGATAATAATAAAAATTGAAGCATAAATACACATTTTAAAATATAACATTAGTAATAAAGAAATTAAACAAAAATATAAATTGGAAAACATACCGATAATAATAAAAATTGAAGCATAAATACACATTATAAAATATAACATTAGTAATAAAGAAATTAAACTAAAATATAAATTGGAAAACATACCGATAATAATAAAAATTGAAGCATAAATATAAATTTGAAAATATATCGTTAGTAATTTAAAATTGAAGAACAAAAATAAATTACAGAATATACCATTTATAATTAGAAAATTAAAGATACGTGTAAATACTAGTATTAATAATAAAAATAAAATATATGTAAATTAATAAACATAAAAAGTAAAAATAAAATATAAATAAAAACAATTAGGAGATATTTGTCAATTAAAAGCAACACAATTTTTTGTCGTGAAAATAATTACAGGATATAAAATGGTCTACCCCTAATCCACTTGCTCACCTTCTTCTTATAAACATTGTAACTGACAGACGTCTTTATGTCAGGGTCCAACATGTTAAAAAACCTAGGGCCCAATACTGCAAAATGCCTCTGAAAAAAGGCAGTTCTACTTAGAGGTACCCCAAAGTTTATGCTCATTGCATATCTTGTTTTAATATTTTGTTGTGTTCTATTTTTTATTGAAGACCAGAAATTTGTAAGGACTTCCCTAACATAAAATTGTCTGACAGTTAGTAAATTTGATGTTTCAAATAGAGTATGAGAGGGGTAAGTGGATGGCAGTTTTAGCATTATTTTCAATATTGTTTTTTGGAGAATGACCAATGGATTTAATATGACCTCCGAACAACCACCCCATCCAATCACTCCATATGACGCAACCGACTGGAATAGTACAAAATATACCGATTTAACTTCTCCGTAATCTAAAACACCTCTCAATGAGTAGAACACATGTATCAGTTTGCGGAGTTTTTTGATAGTCATAGAAATGTGAGATTCCCATCTAAGATGGTTGTCGATCATATTTCCCAAATATTTTATTTCATAAACTCTTTTCAGGGGAGAGCAGGTACACGGCACTTTATCTTGTCCAGGAATTTGGTTTAAACCACAAGTATGAAGCATAACATTGAAGGATGTGACTGGTTAGGTAGCTCCACTGAGGCTAAATGTTATGTTGTTTGTTTTATCAATATTGAGGGAAAGTAAATTTATGTCTAACCACTTTCTCACCATTTCCATTCCTGCTATGGCCTTACAAAAAACATCATTCCATGAGCATCCATCGAAAACAATTACGGTACTTCAAAACGCTCTCATATAAAATTTACTTTCTTTAGTTACACAGTTGAACGTAGAATGTGTCGAAATAATGACCCACAACTTGAGACAAAATTCGTTAAAAAAAAAACCCTTAAAAAGGGGTACACCCCTGGTGTCTTCCATGATAGTAAATTACTTTTTGACGCCCATGTTGACAGCATCATAAAAAAGTCATCGCGTGTGCTTGGCTTGGGCTATGTATAGCGTGTGAGCTCGCCAATATATGACAGTAAAAATTTTATTGTCTTTGAATTTCCTAGAGTTTTAACCATCGAAAAAAAAAAGAATATTGCAAATCAAATCAACAGACAATGGAAATTTGATGTGTATTATTTTAATAGATATTTTATAACAGAAAAATATATAGAGAAATATGCATTTTTATTTTTTGTAATAAAAACAGTCTAGTAAATTCGAATAAATAAAAATACGCTTTATATTAACAATATTAATTAAAATGCAAAAATAACATTGAATACTTGAAAAATAAATATTACTGAGTGTTACAATCATAATTTAAAAAACGGATAGCCATTAAAAGTAAAAACTATATTTAGTTTAATTTTAATAGCGATAAATACATAAACATTATAAAACAGGAGTTATACAAATACAAAAATAATATTGTAACTAGGCGGCTACCTACACGGTTAAATTTCGAAACACCACGCAATTTTTTATCTCGGCTCTATGTAAAATGAAAAAAAAAAAAATTAATAATTTCATCACGTCATGAAGTCGCCCCTGGGTAGCGCCTGCTAACGTCAATCAACAAAAACATCCTCGTTTTAATTACAATATTTCGGCTACGCCATGAATCTCTTTTTTTAAATAATTTCTCACGTCACAAAGTCGCCCCTGGGTAGCGCCTGCTAACGTCAATCAACAAAAACATCCTCGTTTTAATTACAATATTTCGGCTACGCCATGAATTTCTTATAAAAAATGTCAAAACGTCACAAAGCCACTCTCTGAGTGTCGCTACTGACATCATTTACAAAAACATAATTATTTGTGCTTTTTTCAGGTACGCAACATTTTTTTTTAAATACACCTACCTAACCGATAAAATACTATTAGTAATGAAACCAAGGTATGCTTTAAAGTTCCGTATGTCCAAATAATATTATTTATTATTAGAATATTATTGACATGTAGTTCAAGCATTGCTGCATTCACGTTGCTTTACTTCTGAGAGCTCAACTGCTATGTTTTTCTATGGTTATGTTTACTGTCATCTGTCATGTATTGGCGAGCTCACAGGCTATACTTACGCCCTTGGCTTTGTTATGCGTAGCTCTACATCGTTGACTATGGCAAAGACACTTAAAATCCTTTACTGTACATTAGTGCGAAGCAACTTAGAATATGCATCACAAATATGGAATCCTATGTACAATGTGCAGATATCACGCATTGAAAATATTCAAAAAAAATTCGTTAAGTTCAAGTTTTTCCGGTTGAAACTTGAGCTTAAATCTGACCAGTATATTCATATATGTAAAAAACATCACCTACTGCCTCTGCAAAAACGTCGTGAAATAGCGGATATAATTTATTTACTTAAAATTGCCTCTGGTTCAATTGACTGTCCTGAACTACTTTGCAAACTTTCTATCAATGTTCCTTCCAAAGTTTTAAGAAATAACTCTCTTCTCCACATACCTCTTGTTTCATCTAATTATAGGCAAAATTCATATTTATGGCGAACTTTTAATAATTTTAATGTAATAAATAAATCATTTAACATAGATTTATTTGAAAATAATCTTAATAACGTGCGGCGTTTGCTTTCGAAATAACTCGTAGTATTTTTTTCTTTTCTTTTAAATTTACATTTAATTACTATTCATTTTATGTTCCAGAATCTTTTTTAACTTACTGTGATGCTACTTGTGAAAACCTGTAATTGGCTTATTTGTTATTTGTTATTTGTTTTGTTATATAAATATGAGATAATTATAGCTGTTGGTTATCCAAATAAAAAAAATAAAAGTAAACTTTTTCCAAAAACCCTTTAAAAATATTTTTTTTAGTTTGAATTTAATAATTAAATGTTTTCTCGGGGCTCCCGTACACTTAAATCTATTTCTTTAGAAATGGTCGGTTCTTTTATTTTAATGCAATAACTTTTGGTTTATTATAAATTTAATTCCTTGTTTTATCTGTAGATTAAATACTGCTAAACAGTATTCCCGTAAGGTTTTTTTGAAAAAAATAACAAAAAAACTATCCTCGAAACAATGTAACAAAAGTTACCAAAATGAACGATAGTTAATTTCAAATCACGATTTTATTAAGGATACAGGAGTTAAAATTTTACATTCAAATAATAAAAAAACGACTCAATCAAACAACATGAAGGTACTCGAATTTAACTTTAAAAAATATTATTTCCCTAAAGATTAATCAAATATATTTTCAATATGACCCAGTTTCATTAAAAAAATTACCAATCGTGTATCGTTCAACCCTTTCCTAATCCACACCCTTACAAACATATCGCTGAATTCATATACTTAAATAACGTTAATACATATTTATTTCTTGCATTCGTATTTTTATGGGCAACTTTTTTTTATTTCATTATAGTTCACTGTTTTCAATTTAGACTTTTTTTTAAATATTTCGCTAGTCCTTAATGTGGAAGTTCAGCCCTATGGGTAATTTGATATACAAAAAGTATTCTTACACGCGGTAAAATTTAAAACTTGTAACGCAAAGTTACTTAAAAATGTATGAAAAAAAAAAACGAATTTCTCTTCATGACGTTATCCGAATCAACCAACGATAAGAGAGTTATGATAGATTTCTGGTTTGCGGTAAGTACACTGACGAATCAACAGAAGTAGTAGTTTAATTTATAGTCTATTAACGAACAAAAAAAACTGAACATCCTCATTTTAGTCTTCTACTTAATATTAAATTTTATGTGAAGCATACTTTTTAGTACTCCGTATCACTACACTTGCTGGAATTTTTTTAGGAAATTTGAGCGTTTATTAAAGAAAATCTTGTACAATTCCGTTATTCAAAGAATTGTCTATCGGAAATTAAAACATTTCTCCATCGTTCTGGCAATTTTTGGATGCCATTTCAAAAAAACTGGTCACCTTTTAAATCAATGAACAGATTGAGCCAATTTTTGATGCCTTGGACTGAAGTGAAGTGTATTCCGGAAAGTGCATTCTGCATCGACCGAAACAAATGGAAATCAGAAGACGCTAAGTCTGGACTATATGGCGGGTGGGGCAGAACTTCCTATCCGCTGTTTTCCTTCCTATCCGCCAAGCGACATGTGGTCGAGCATTGTCATGTTGGAAAATCAATGTCTCGTGGCTGGTCTCGCATTTTGGCCGTTTTTCCATCAGCGTTCTCTTCAAACGAATCAGTTGTCGGTACAGCTCTCCAGTAATGGTTTCACCCGGTTTTAGAAGCTCATAATACACAACTCCCTTCTGGTCTTCATCTTCAAATTTTTTCGGCTGTCCAGGCAGCTCTTTGTCTTTGATATCAAAATCACCACTTTTAAAGCGCTGAAACCCCTCGAAATACTTGATTTCGCAAGAATATGTTCGCCATACAATTCTACGAGCAAACGATGACTTTCGGCCGCAGTTTTTTTTTGCAAAAAACGACTCAGTAAAACTTACAAAAAACAATTTTAAAAAATTTCCATGATTGATAAAAATATGATGCGCACCAGAAAATCAAACACTGTTGACTGATTTTGACAGCTTATGAATAGAGTTTTTAAAGGGCCGGTTTTTTTGTCCGTTAACAAAAATGGTTTACAGAACACAAAACCGTCAGTTATCAAAACGAACGACCAACCGTTCGTTACACTTACGGAAGTTTGATTAGATGTTTATAAAACCGACCCAATGACATGTATGTCAATGATTTGTTATAGCGCATACACAAGTGTTGACATCTAGTGTTAAATTACGGTTTTTAATCAAATTATAACAAAGAGATGGAAATATATATTTCAGAGAAGGAAATATGAAAGCCTAGGTGTCAGACAAGGGGACACAATATCGCCAAAGCTCTTTACTCTAGCCTTAGAGGATGTATTTAAAACCCTTAATTGGGAAAATAAGGGTTTAAAGATCGATGGCATGTACTTAAGTCGCCTCAGATTCGCAGATGATATAGCGGTCATAAGTAAAGACATGGATGAACTAGGCAAAATGATTATGGAACTACATGATGCTTCAAAAAGGATTGGTTTGGAAATGAATATGCATAAAACAAAAATTATGAGTCCAACAGGACGAGACATTTTCATTAACAATAATCAAATCGAAGTGGTTGATGAATACATATATCTAGGACACAAAGTCGAACTTGGTAAAGATAACCAGACAGCGGAGTTACCAAGAAGAAAAGGGCTAAGAAAGAAAAAAGAGAAAAGGGCATTTATAGAAAATGGCGGATGTTACACGGTGTGTAAGCGACAGATCCTTTCTCTAAGATGTTCTTCATCCCACTTGTAATTTGTTAATCTTATGACATGTCATTGGTTGGTGTAAGTGGTCACTGCAAAAGGCTAGAAAATGTTGTAATATTTCAATTTTAATAACACCCTAAGGGGTGAAATTCAGTCGTTGTTAACAAACATATTGACGCTTAAAATACTGTCGATTAAGTTAAATAAAATATTTGATAACAAAAATAAAAAAATTCGTTAACTGAGGTCTTTTATCAGTTAATATACTTTACGAACGTTTTGAAGTAATTAATGAATTATTTGTATCTTCTTACGGGATAAGATGTAAGTAAAGGTCATGGACGACCAACGACCATAAATCGTGATAATCGTAGAAAAACAACGCATGTGATTTTTTAAAACTTTTCACGAGAGCGGCTCATTTTTTTCCTGACGCTTTTAGGTCACAACTCGATAAGTACAAAAGATTATTCGATACTTAAATTAGTGGCATGTATTATTTTTTCAAACCTGCAATACAAAGCCTTTATAAAACCTTCTTAATATCAAATATCTTTTTAAGATTAAATCTTCTAAGAGCAACTTTTGTTCTTATGCCCTAATGTCCAGAATGTGTAGATTAGTCAATGTGTCTCATGACTTGAAACTCTTTGGGGTAGATATTTCGGCTTTTCGTAGATCTCTTTGCCACTAAAACAGTGTGGGATGAAGATGGATTGGCATGGTTTAGCTCAAAGCATTGTATGTCTATCGTTTTTAAGAATATATTTAATATCATTATTGTGTTGCCCTCGTTTGTCTTTGCTACATAGTTTTATGTTATGTTTGTTTAGTTTTAGATATATGTTTCTTCATGTAACTGTTGTAATTGGCTTAGGCTATATATTTAATAAATAAATACAAAAGAACGTTTAGTCATATTTTTTGCACATCCGTCGTTGTATCATTTCGATAACGACGATATTATTGTAGTACGTGCTTCCACTTTCCATTATGTTGTATTCCAACTCAACACAAGGCTTTAGGCCTCATATAGTTTGGAATACGTTATTTTGATTATTTTTGTAATATGTATGTATTTGTATCAATAAATAAATAAAAAATATGTCACACAAAAACATTAACAATAAACAAATTAAATTAAAATCTACCAAATGTTTTCAAACAGCAAAATACTGAGTTTTAAGAATAGGTGTATCAGAAGAATCTATGGTGTGCGGTGGTTCGACTTTGTTCGGAATGAAGTAATAAGAGAACGGACGCAGCAAACTCCGGTGACAACTGTCATCAAGCGGAGGCGATACGGTTGGCTCGGATGCCTCCTGAGAGCCTTAACCATATTCGCCTATTTTACAAGGCATCAGGTTCTCGGCGTCCTGGACGTCATCTGCTGACAGTTCGTCGGCAGTTCATGTCAGAACTTCGGGACGGTATCATGACTTGAAAGGACGCAAAGGAGATGGCAGCCGATAGAGATGCATGGAGGCTCTTTGTGGATACCATATGCTCTAACTAGGGAGCGGACATGGAACGATGATGAAATGTTTTCAATAACTATGACAAAATTAAACATAAAAAAATAATATTATATTATAGTAAGTAAGTCAACATAATTTTGTCCGCCTCGTGGTGTAGTGGTTTGCCTTCCTTGCGAGGTTTCGAGTTCGACTCCCGGCCAGTTTGACGAGAAATATTTATTTGAAGGGTTGTTTTTCGTTGCAATATTTTAGTCCTTTGACTAACACCTGAAGCGAGGGAATCGTCATCTTTAGGTCAGGATTGGAGCATATGGTGGCATGTCAGCAGCCAACCCTTATTGTGTTATTTTCCGCTGGACCTCAATTGGCCCAATTTACTTTTTCAACTTGAAATTTCATTGTGTTTTCTTATCATTATTTGGTAATTAATTTGTTTTTGTCTCACCTTTACCGCTTATTAGGGCCTCCCAAACTGATTTCCTCTCTCACTCCTTTTACCAACCGCAACCACCAACACAAAAATTGTGTAAATGAATCTTAAAATAATTATTTTATTTTATATTAGTATCTTTAAAGTTATCTTTTAATTACAAAGTTTCAAGAGGTGCAATCTGGCAGACTACGTTATAATTTATTAACTTAAAAAAATTATACATTTTGTTTAATTTTACGAAAGTTCATTATGTATACCTACTTTATCTTCGGGAGATGCATAAACTCACCCTGGGATCGAAGGAATCATGCACGCATTATAAAATACAAAAAAACAACCAACCCCAGCAAACAGCCTAACACAAACAACCAACCCTAATGTATGGGAGCGAAGTATGGAATTGGAAAAATAATTATGAAAATAGGTTAAATGCTGTCGAGATGCAATCTCTCAGGTGAATGTGTGGTAAAAAAATGTATAATAGGTGCACATCGAAAGAACGGCTAAAAAGATCTGCGATGCGAATGTTGATGGATGCAGAAAACGAGGGAGACCGAGAAAGACATGGCCCGATCAAGTCCATCAAATACTTGAAAATGGACATGTCAAGAGTAGGAATAATCGGCGTGCGTGCATGAGAAGATGAATGAATACAGAGCGAGCGATGTCTGTAAGCAAAGACAGAGTGATATGGCGTTTTATCCTACGGGGAAACGAAGTGATGGTGTGTTTGTATGTTTGCACAAGGAACTCGCGACTCACCTAGCAATGAGGAAGTTCGGTGGTTATTTTTTTTTTTTAAATATGTGGCAATAGACTACTACACTATATATTTTTATGTATCGTATTGTCAGCGCTATGTTTAAAAAAAATATATTGTGCTTTTTAAATTACCCCGCCTGTGACTTAATAAAAAAATAGTTTTTTGGGCTTTTGTGAAAGACGTGACCGAACACTTCGAAACATTAAACCTAAGTTTAAGTCGTCTTTCCATTCACATATACTATATATATCCGCTTGGAGAAGACACAAATCGTCCAAAGTTGTCATCTCTAAGAAAAGTTTTTAGTCATCCGCAAATATCAGGAAACGCGAAATCAAGGTGACATTTTTAATATTATTCATAAAAATATAGAATAACAATGGACGAGATGAGAGCCTTGCGGGACCCCCTAGAAAGTTTAGAAACACTCTGACGCGAATAGACTATAAGAGACGTCTATTTTGTCTATTTTGGAGGTAGCTCACCATTAATTTTAACATACCATCTGAGAAACCGATCTCATACAGCTTTTTTTAATAAGACATCATGGTCGACAGTATCAAAGGCCTTGGCGAAGTCATTATATGAACAGTCTACCTAATGTTCTGCATCCAGAGTTTCCATGACGTAGTTCGCGAAAACCATTAGATTGGTCTGAACTGACCGGCCTTTCCTGAACCCATGTTGTTCATCGATAAAAAATGGCTCTACCTGGGAAGCGACGATTCAGCATATGTATAAATACTAAAAACAAATGCAAATATATGTATATATATATATATATATAACCATAAATAATAATATACATCCAATTAATAACTTACTACCCCCTAAAGAGCGTTTATTGCACTGCTAGCGCGTTGCGGTCATCACAGGCAAGAAAAAGTACATAAGAAAATTTTTGCTTTTTCATATTTGGAAAAACCGTCTAATAAAAAAAATCTCATCATCCGAAAATGATGTCTAAATAAATGAAATAAATACATTAATTTGTTCATACGTACTTTTTTCATTTCTTAACCAAAATTTCAATGACATTTGGTTTTTTTACTACCTTTTACCTAAAACGGGCATTTTAGGCATCCATTAATTTTGAAACGGTAACCCTACGCGGGATTGACCTGGGAAGAGGCGAGAGTGATGACTGCGATAGGGTTTACATGTAGCAACTGGTTATGTCTACATACTCAACTTGATGGAAAACAAGAAGAAACATATTTTTAATAATCTGTTTCACATAAACATGTTAATTTTTGGGCCATTTTGTGTGCGGATGTGCTCTAAATAACCCTTTTTAAAAATGTGAAACAAAACCCTTTTCAAACCCTAAAATAGTCTAAAAAATCAGCAGATGGAATTGTTTTAGAAATACGGATGTTTGAATATAGTCAAACTGTTCAATGTTACACTGAGTGATTACAGTTAAGCCATATAATGATAAACCACAAGGTGTAAATATCTGGACTAAAAAATTCATATTCCTATCTCAAGGAGTCTATATCTCTGCTAAAACATATGGGTTTATTGACAGCAATTTATTATATTTAACTATACTAATATTAATAATATGTGATCGATGCTATTTGCTATTCCTTTTGATATCTCGCTCATTTTTTATCTTTTTTACTAACAGTTAATGTTGTGATTAGAATAGACACGTCCTGTTTTGTTTTTATTCAAATATCTTGTAATATAGCTGTCGAAGGCTTTCCTGATAAAATGTTGATATAAAGATGGTTATTTTGAAACCGGCAGACATGTTATCTCCACCAACAAGCGGCTTGGTGGAATTTTAGTCGTTCGACAATTTAAATGTTTTAAGTGTACTAGCGGACCCGACTGACGTTGTCCTGCCCAAACATTGGCTTGCCTGCCATTAGCTGGTTCAGCAAACGTTTTTTTCGATATTAAATTTTTCGATAAACTATATACTAAGTAACATTTGACATTGAGTTTGACATGTCAATCTTTTAGTTTTGAAATTCAACCATAAACAAGTTAGTACTTGTTTATGGTTGAATTTCAGAACATAAAATAAATATTTTTTCAAATATGGCATCTTTTTTGCAAACGTCAAACTCCGGTCGTCTCACCAACAAAGGGGTGCACTTATGTAGGAATACGAGTTTTAAATATGTATTGAATTTAATATTATTTTAGTGTTACCAAAAATCCATTAAAAAGAAATAAATGGGTAGAAATTATAAGGAATTTAAGGAAAGAATCTGATTGAGATCTACAACAAAAAAAATGCTGTTTGTTAGTTCCAAAATTAATTTTACGTAATGCAAATAGAGTAGGGTTGATTTTATTAAGAAACCTAGTAAATAAATTCATTTAGCATATTGTAGTAGGTTACATTGTTTCGCTAACAAATGTTTTTTATGCAGTTGTATTATGGACCAATGAGTCTCATAAATTTTGTAAAATCTGACCGGGATCCTAAACACGTGTTGTCGGCGACAAGGTCGGAGCTGAAACGAACTAGAGGCGGGATGCAAACGGAGATATAGTCGGCTCTTTTTGGCACATGCAATTTACGTAAACGATCGATACCGTGGACAAAAGCGACGCTAATTTTTACTATTTACGTAAACATAAGATGACTTCTCATTGGCTAAGAATGCACCAATCGTTGCGTTGGAGCTGAGTATTTATGTGTTTTTACAGTTAGTAAATTTGAAATAATTGCGTAAATAATACGGAAATACTTTGGCCGGTAAATGATAAGATGACATTGTCTTTCCTAAATAGGAATAATGTATTTTAATTTAGTTTTAATGGAACATTCATATGTTTTAGCTAGATAACCTAGGGTAGGAGCATTGATTCGTAGAATTTATTTGGACTTTTTATTATATAAATCATTTTACGGAATTGTAGGATGTGTAAGTCTATGATAATATAAGCAATAATTAGCCTAGGTATTGTGTAATTATATCTTTAATTAGGAATATATGTATGGAATAAAAATAAAGCATAAAAAAGGGAGTGTCCTAGAAAATTGGCGCGCCTAGACGCAGTAAAATAGGGAATGACCCCAGGGATCAAGGGTAATTATTTAAGCTTAGATTTCTGAAAGAGGGAGACAGTTCCGAACAAGAAGCCGCAAGAAAGAGACGAACGGAGATCGCCCAAAGAAGAAATTCGAGACACCAACTGGAGATTCTACAGTGATTCACCGCTTTATTTTTAACAAACTGTTCTTTGTTATAATAAAGTGCTTGAGTTAAAAAAGTTCATCAGTTGTTTGACTTGAGAAGGAAAGGCGACCCCCTCACCTGAAAGTTCTGTCTGTGTTGGTTTTCACGTACCACTGTTGGTTTGAGCACAAACACTGTTTGTAAACATTCAAAAACAAACATTTTTATATATATTATAAAAAACAACATCTTTCTATTTTTTTTGCAAATGCATTCTCCTCGAATGCAACCCTGGTAGATTGATGAATAAAACATTAATGCTCCTAACATATTTTTATATATTCGATTGAAGATTTAATGTGTACAAACAAGCACAGCGCAAAGATCAATATTTCTCTGAAAACCACACGTAAATCGGTAAAGCCGTTAAGGAGGAGTACGGTAAAATCACACGTATAGAGGAATTATATATGTATAAAGATAATGTTGATAAATAAATACAAAAAAATATGTTTTTTTTTTTAATATGAACTTGAACATTACAGGGAAAAAATCCGGCTAGAAATATCGCTGTCTGACTTTTCTTCATATAAATATCATTCGTCATCAATATAACATTGATACCAAATCAATTTAAAATGTTCAAATAATTTGAGACCTCGGTGTTCTTTCTAACAGTTAACTTGACTACAGCTGATGCATTCAAAATGTTAGGTTTTGTCACTAGTCACCAAACTTTTTAAATATATAAATAATCTGACAATTTTGTATTGCGCATTTGTTAGAAGTCGGCTTGAACTTGCAACTTTAATCTGGTCTCCATACTATGAGAGTCGTAAATATAAAATTAAAAAATTCCAAAACAAATTATCAAAATTTCTATTATACAGAAGAATTTACCAATTCAATAATTACTAGTACAATGAAGCGAAAATACATTTTAAGATAGACTCCTTGGATAATAGATGACAGATTGATGATTTGATGTATTTATTCAAGGTTTTAAATAGCATTACTGACTGCTCTAATAACTTACTTTTATTCATTTTCATGTATCCTTCGAACGTACCCGTCACACCAAATTATTTAACTGTGCCGAAGTAAATACTAATGCAGCAAAAAATTCATTCGTTAAAACAAGTTCTTTTTTTATTTTTATTTTTGTTTTATATACGTAAAAATTCATTTTTTTTTGTTTTCTAAATTCTAATATTGTATTAATATAACTATAATTATGACGCATTACGTATATTGTAAATTTTAAGTTTATATTCATTTTTAGTCTATTAATAAGAACCTATTATATTATTACCGTTTTATTGTGTAGGTGACTGTAAATTTCAAAAAAAAAAATATTTTTTTTTTTAAAAAACGTATTCTCCTATTTTCTTCCTAGATTGTGACAGAGTAGTAATTATTTTACGCACTGTAGATATGTGTCATTGGCGTCATCATTTTGCTTTATTTGATAAATTATTTCTTATGGGAGCTAAGACCATCCGAAAACCCGAAAAAAATTAACCTGGGTCTTCGAGCGTAGGTATATACGGTTTGAAAATCTGATAAATAAATTTTGAAAAACGGAAAAGCTACTGAAACAGAAAATGTAATTCTGATACTTTTTCCTAAAAAAAACAACCATATCGGTTCCGTTTTAAGGTGTGGAAAACAGGACATAGTAACGTCGATTTTGTCTATTTTAGTTAGACAAAATCAGTCCGACGGCGACGTGTAGTTTTCTTTTTCGCAAAACTGTCGGGGAGGCATTTGTGAGAGAGTAACAGAATTACAATATTCAAATACCTACTACTATTACTTCTCTTTTTTCTTATTCACATCCGCTCCTAAGTGGAGCATGTGGACACACCAGTTGCCTCCGGGAGACCCCGCCAGCCAGCACTCTCGCCTCCTCCCATGTCAATCCAGTGCCCCTTAGCCGAAATCCAGTAATCCGCCGAATTAAGTCGAAAGATCATCATCGACGGCCTTCCGGGACGGCGTGAGCCCGCAGGCTTAAAGAAGAGGCAACTCGGGTTCAGGTTACTGAACTAATTACTACTCTACTACTAATAGCGCCCTTAATGTGATTTTCACAAAAATGCCACTATATAAATTATCCAAACATTATTATTATTATTATTAATACTTACTACCAGCACGCCATTTCCGTACGAGTAGGCAGAGAGGATGGACCGGCACACATGTGTATCACATTCATACATCTTGTCATACATGCTCTTCGGTTCTGCCAGTTTTTGACATGACTTGACTTAAGATTTTGGTTTATCTGATCATTCCACGTCTTTCTTGGTCATCTTCGTCCCACTTTACCCTTGATTCTTGCCATGTATTCCTGTTTTACCATTATTTCGTCATCCATTCGTTCTACACGACCAAACAATCTCGGAGACCATTTCTTAAACTTTCCCTCACTAAACATCCAAAAAATACACATGATCCGAACGGAGGACAAAACGACCCCAGCGCCTACTTGTATATGGCGTCAGGAGAATAAAACGTTGGAATTGTTTATGACCGTGTAATAATTTATTCATGTTTTCGCGTACACATATTTTACTCATTTATGTATTTTATTCATTTTTGTTGGTTTGCCGAATGCTTTTATACATAAAGTGAAATTGACCCTTGTATTATTGACGTCTTTTTTTGTTTTTATATTTTAAAAAAAAAATCTATTTCAAAATTCAAAAACAAAAACAGGGAAATGCTTTTTTCTATTAATTTCACGATTACAAAAAATATACAGCTAATAGCTTTAATAATACTTGAGTTATCGAATTAAAATCGGTCTCTGGGGGATTCAAATCCCCCCCCCCCCCTTCGGTCCGGCTAGGTTAACCTTATGGACCCTGACTCAGATTCACACTCTCACCTGATTTCATTATTCGTTACGCTCTTTTATTTACTCTGCTTATTATTTATCAAAATTCCCAGACACCGCGTATCCCCTTGTTTATTTATTATTAAAGAAAAAGATACTGTATTATTTTTACATTGAATTAAAAAAACCGTTACGGTTATATTACGATTTGCGAGGTTAACGGGAGGGTAAAAAAACGTTGTCAATTTTTGTAAGAAGCTATCAGATATCGTAGAATTGCCAAACGTGTGTCAATCGATTTTAATACACACATGTTTGTTAATTGTACAGCATTTGAGAGCTTCTTTAAAAAAATATTAATCTTTGTTATTGCTCTCCTGTGAACCTTGCAAAATGCAGATTCTATAGTATATGTAGGAACGTTGATTTATTTCTCCTGCTTTTTTTCCCCATAGCGTGTTTACACAGAATGATGATAAATCTTTCGTATTTTCTGATGACATCCCTGGCATATTTTACAAATTATTTATTATTCCCACAGGAGTTACTTATTCAGGTTTAAAAGGGTAAACATTAGCCCCGATGGTGCATATGGCACTGCACAAAACACCAAACTTGGCTTATTTTGATAATTCGCTACATGAAGGTACTGTGGCTATTATTAGTCTGACGCTCCTAGTGTCAGTTCAGTAACAGTAAAATTACGGTGTAAAACCATCTTAAAAACAAATCATTTGACTCAATTTTGTCGGGAATCAAACCCTGCACCTCAGAAAAGGTAGGCGAACACATCAACACTAACAAATCTACTATCCTCACTTTATCATTCCTTGTATATTAAAATTATAATGATAAAAATACTGAATCAATTTTTTTCCTGTTTTTTTTAATATTTTTTACCAGCGCGGTGATCAGGCTTCGTCGTGACCGACATCGTCAGACTGGACATAATCTGTCAATGACGGTCGCAACAAAATCCGATTACTGGTGAAAATTATCAATAAATTAGATAAAAACTCAATACATTATATTATTATGATGCAATTTCATCGAAAAACGTCTCGAGAGACTTCGTCAAAAAACTAAACCCATCGTATTTATCATCTTTAAATTGTACCGACCTTCGCGTAAATTAATATTTCTTCTTGTGTATAAACTTACTTTCGTTTTTAATAATCTCTTATATACACTCCTTAGTTGGAGCATATAGCGTCTACAAAGTATTTCTGTCAGCTGCCTATTTCTGTGCGCCCGGCCGTAAGTCAATAAAGTCCCTCTCAAAAAATCAAACCAAAACCTTTTCAAAATTAATTTATTGTTATTTTTATAGTTTTATCATCAATTAACAAATATAAATGCATATGGGTGTATTCATAATTAGTGGCATTTTATCTATTCCACTTTTAGTAATGTGTGTCAATTGTGTAAATAAAAGTTTTAATTTCATCCGTAGCACATTGTGTGACATTGCCTGTGACCACAGTTATCACAATCTGAAAAAAAGAAAATTTTATTTATCAGTAAATGAAAACAAGGATTTTGTTGAGATTACAAAAAAGGCAGTTAAAATCTAATTTACATATTACAATATATATCAAATGAGCTAGGAATTTCGTTATTGAGATTTTAACAACCTAAATCCTCGCACACATGATTCGAAATTCATGGCATTGCAAAAAATGACCATAAATTTTTAACTTTTTTGTTCATTTTTGCATATTTTAATTTATTTACTTATAGGTAGTTTATTTCACATTATTAGAGACATAAGTCCCAACTCAATGGGACTAAAAGTGCAGAGTTGAATTGAGACGAGCAATTAGTTGACACAGACACATGAGTATATCATCACAAATATTATATAGAATCAGAAACACAACAATAACAATTAATAAAACCAAATATATGGCACATCAATATGGTAAACAGTTATCTCAAACATTCGGAAAATCATCGAGGAGTTTCTCACTCAAATCCCTCCCACCACGTAAAATCCAATCCTTTACTCCTCTCTTGAAAATAGTTTTTGTCCTTGAAAGCTTAATACGCTTTTCCAAAATAATTGACACTCCGACGATAAAGGAGAGATGCCTAAAGGAGAGATGAGAGAGGTTTTGGATATAACTATTTTGGTTTTTATGGGGTGGAAGTCAAATTTCAGAGTAATACAGTTTGTCAATATCTTTGTCATTAGTTTGTAAAACTGAAGGAGTAAACTGAACGGCCAATAATTTCCTAGATTTTCTTGGTCCCCTTTTTCAAATAACAATTTCAATTCTGCATTTTTTCAATCATCTAGTATTACTTTTTGTTCTAAGCATTTATATAATAATATTTGTATTGCCTTTTTCAATTCATTTCCTCAAATTTTAAGTATATCAGTAGCTATTCCGTCTTCTCCGGAAGATTTGTTGTTTTTCATGCTATTTAAAGCTATGTTTATTTCGTTTTGATCCACTTCTGGCTTCTCTTCGAATCCCGTATTCAATATAGTATTGTTTTCAGTTTCAGGCCTTCTTAGGCTGGAGGAGTATAGTTCTTCGTAAAATTCTTTCACGATTTTGGCTATAGACTCTTTATCTTGTATGTTTTCATCAATTTTATTTTTTATCATTATTATATTATGTTTGTTTTTATTTTTTTTTATTTTTTTATTTCATGTTTTTGTATCTTTCGATAGTTTCTGTGATGTAGTTCGTATTAAATCTTGTGATGTCCTTTCTAGATTTAAAAAAATTTGGTATCTGCAAAAAATATAAATCCCTAAATTAACCACCCTCTAAGAGATAGAGAAGATTCAGAATACCACCCCCGGAATAATTTTTGATATTTTTTTATATCTTAATTTATTGATCTGTTTATATACCAATCCACAAAGGTTTCTTTAATAAGCTGTTGATCGTTTTAAAACACATTTTTTTTATCATAAAATATTCCAGTTTAGAACTAGGAATCGAACTCGGAGCCTCAAACATGGTAGATGAACGCACTAGCCACTACGCTACGAGGTGTACTTATATCCACTATATTTTCTCATTCAGGATTTTTACATAAGAGTAGCCATCGAGTCAAAAGCACTCGTTCTGGTTCTATTTTTTATTGATAAATATAATTACAAAATTGACACATGTTTTTTTTCTATATTCTTACTCTTCAGAAAAGAGACTAGCTCTTGTGCTTGAAGAGTGACATACACTGTTTTATTTATTAAGTAATTTGAGGGTATATGATTTCGAATGCACATGAAAAAAAAAATTGTACGAAATAAAATGAAAGACAGAAAATACTCGTAATGATATATATTAACGAACTTTGTAATAAGCAGTCACTTAGACAAATTATTTCATTTGCAGATGATACAGCTATAATTTATAGCGCATCAATTTGGTCAGAAACTCATTAAAAGGAAGTAATGACTTAAGTTATATTAAACATTGGCTAGACGAGAGCCTGTTGACTTGTCGGATAAAACAAATTTCATACGTTTTAGTGCAACTTCCGCTGGACAACCTAATAAAATTCACGAACTTCAACTACATAATTGTTTAGTAATGGTGAATCGCAACTGCAAAAAACTGAGTAGTGTTCAAAGTATAAAATATCTGGGAATAACTATAGACCAGTATTTAAGATGGGAGGAACAAATTGAAACTATAACTGCAAAAATTAAGCGCTTGATACATTTTTTCATCCCACTTAGAAATATACTTAAAGTCCCGGACTTGAAACACCTATAACATGCACTGGCAAATTCTGTGTTGACTTACGGTCTAATTGGTTGGGGAGCTTGCACAAAAACCACCCTTTAACCGGTAGCAATTGCACAGAAATCTTTCATTCGAGTAATATAAAAAAAAAACATTTCGTTAACCAAGTGACTTGCTCTTCAAAGAATTCAGAGAACTAAATATTTTTCAACGGTAAATATTGAGAACGGTAGTGGTTACACACATAAATAGAGACATTTACCCAAGCGTCAACCACAACCATAATACAAGGTTCTCTAAAAGGGATCTGATACTAAGTAAAGGAGTCAACACTGTTCTGGCATCGAGACAACACTATTACGTAGGCAAAAAGGTCAATAACCTTTTGCCAGAATCGTGGAAAGACGGTAGTGTTGACAAGTTGAGGAAGGTGTTGACCTCGCTCTTTCATGACATTGGTCGTAGGGAATCAGAAAGGTTGATGCATGCCGCGGATTGGAAATTCTTACTGGATGTCGAAAATAAAATACAAAAATAAATAATAATTTTAAAAAATATATTTATAGATGGCAATCCTAAAGTTTCGCATTATAAATAAATTGTCTATGTTTTATGAATGTATGCATTTGAATGCGCATGGGTGTATGTACGTGAGTGTATGTATATGTGTATATACTTATGACTTTACTTATTAAAATTTAGATATTACTTTGGTATCTCAGTGATATTTCATTTTATCTGTTGTGTCTAGTATTTATCAGTCGAAACTTTATTCTTAATGTATCTACACAGAGATATAACAATACAATCCAAAAAAATGCTTTTTGAACAACTTCAATTTTTTCTTCAGAATACGATAAAAAAATAAATGTGATTCAGGTGAAAATAATGTATTCGGGTATTTAGAATAGTTAGTAAATGTGAAAAATGACTCACCTATTTTTACGTTTTGAGCACAATTTACAAATGGCCATTGTTGTTGATAAACACAATTTGTCGGAGTTATTCCTTGTGAATGTGCAGAAATGCACGGCCAGGCCCCATTGTTTGCAGAACAAAGTGGATATTGACTAATTCCTCCATTAGGATAAGGATAAGAAGGACTTAGTCCCAGATTTGGAAAAGAGTTTGGCTTTGGTTGGCTAGGAATAGGGTACGGGTTTAACTGGCTAGGAAAAGGATACAAATGTTGTTGACTAGGAAAAGGAAACCTGTTAGATTCGTTCGGAATAGGATTCAGGTTTGGATGATTGGGAATAGGATAAGAGTGCGGTTGGTTAGGAATAGGGTATATATGAGAATGATTAGGAACTGAATCAAGATGAGATTGATTCGGAATTGGATAGTGCGAATCTGCTAAAGATTCCGAATAAACGATAGTATCTTTTTCAGGTCTTACACATTCTACGCCACATTTATGATGTTTTTTGTGATAGCATTTAACTTTGTCGCCAAATTTAACACACGTTCTAGGTTCCATAATAACACAACATTGTTTTTCTTGGTGAACAACGCCGGATTCTTTTTTTTGTTCATTAGTATTTCTGTTTTGAGACAACGATTTTACATCAAAATTGATATTATTAATATTGGATCCATTAATATTTGTTATTATATTTCTGGTGCTACTTGAATTCACGACGTTGTGTAGATTGATTATGTTCGTGTAATTTTTTGGTGGACTTATTACCCGTATGATTTTCTGTTCTAAATGTGTAACGGGTGGTGGTTGAACAACAGGTTGAGATGGCATAATGATTGTTGGTTGAACTGATTCCATCTTAGAAGGGGACGGTTGCTGGATAACTATAACTTGCGGTGGTTGAATTGCAGGTGGTTGTGGAACAGGAGGAGATTGAACATAGATTATTTGAGGTTGAACTTGTTGGCACTGGTTTATTTGACATTCATTACAAGTATCGCTATCTAAGCAAGATGTGCAATCCAAATTACTTTCTTCCAAACAAGGAGTATTACTAATACAAGTACCATCTTCATCGCTGTACCCATCTGAACAATAATTTGTGTTTACACAATTTCCATCTTTAATTTTATATCCACCTGGACAAACTATTTTCGTATTGCCAGTACCTACGGAAGAGGTTATTACATCAACTGTTTCAGAATTTGTATTAACACAAGTTCCGTCTATGTTTTTAAAACCGTTCGGACAAATTATTTTTATACCACCAGTATTTGCGGCAGCTGTAATATAGTTAATTCTATTTGAGTCGGAATGAACACAAGTACCATCTAAATTCTCAAAACCGTCCGGACAAATTATTTTTATACCACCAGTATCTGCGGCAGCTGTAATATAGTTAATTCTATTTGAGTCGGAATGAACACAAGTACCATCTACATTCTCATAACCATATGGACAACGAATTTTTATATTATTTGAGCCAACCGATGTGATTTGATTAATTATTTCTGATACGCAGGCTCCGTTACGTAAGGAAGTTCCAAGTGGACATATTGCCAAGGAGTATGAAGCGCATCCACCGTTGTGGTAAACTTTTTCTGAACCACAACTTTTTCTTTGGCAATCTTCCGTTTGGCATGCGTAGTCGTAGGTCAGACAACTATTTCCACTTTGTGTGCACAGGCTCAAAGCATTTATGTTCAAACATATCCCATCTGTGTAGGTGTAGGAATTTGGACACAGATACCTGGTGTCGGGGTGCACCAGTTTCATACTACCGGAATCCTGGCACACTCCATTTACTAATACTTTGTTACCAGAACAATTAGTTCTAACAATCCGAGTATTGTCATTCCCAGTATCGTTTGATACTGGTAAGCAATGTTCATTTAAGTTTATTGTTCCTGGTGGACATACTGTATGGCTTATTGCATCAATAACAAAACAAAATATCAAAGTAATGATAGCCAACTGTTTCGCCATCTGAAAACAATAATAAAAAATATTACTTTATTTTAAAGAGCCCATATCGAGTATCAATCGTAATTTGTTATTTACTTTTTATTTCAAAAGAGCATTACTAGTTTACGATGTCTACCAATACATACGTAGTACATCTGTGTACCATTTCTCACACACTCCCTCTTTTCAAAATAAATGGCAAGAAATTCCATTCATGACTTCGGTCAAAAACTTAGGTATTACAAAAAATAAGCATTTAGGGTGGCACGGTCAGGTTAACGAAGTTAGTTGTTAACTTTATAGTATTAGGCACTAAAATGTTCAAACATACAAATACCCTAAAAAAATTGTGTTACGCATTTCTTAGAAGTCGGTTTGAACATGCAACTCTGATCTGGTTCTCATACTATGAATGTCACAAATATAAAATAGAAAAAGTCCAAAATAAATTATTAAAATTTCTATCGTATGTATAGAAATATCAAAAAAACTAATGTAATTCAATATTAATAATAAAGCTAGAGTACATTTTAAAATAAACTCTTTGTATAATAGCAACATAATTTGGATTTGATAATTTGTTTGATAATTTGTTATGAATTTGGATTTGATTTGATAATTTGGATAATAACATGCAACAATAACTTTTGAAGTGTAAACATCATACATCATTGTCTCTGTAAAAATAAGTCAAAATAGTGGTAGTAAACTCAAAAGTGATCTAAATAGTTATTTCTATATCGGCTGTCAGAATAAGCAACTAGTTTTTGGTGAAAAGATTCAGTGTGATATTGAAAACACTTTAAACTTTTTATTTTGTTCAAAAAATTCAAGAAATCTAGCTCTCTGATTGGTCATATTGAATTATTTCCATTGGCCGGCCGTGACGTCATTTGTAATTTTTGGCGTGTTTAATTAGTCAGCGTTTATTTGTCATTGTTTAAAGTTTATTTGTTACATTCATATTAAACAAATATGTTAACAATGCTGAGCTACCGCGGCAAGTGTAATGAATTGTCGCCACAAGATAAACTCATAAAATGCGATGGATGCAGTGACAAAATTTGTCTTGTTCAGAACAATGCTTCTGAAGCAAAAAATATCAAAATTTGCCCATAATACAATCCCACTAGATTTGAAGACGATTACAGGTATTTCTCTGATCTACGTAAACATTGTTAACGTTTATCTAGTCAATGTTATTCAAAATATATAAAAAAAGACTGAAAGGTCCATACAAACAAATCCAAAAGTATTTTGGAATCACATTAATAATCTAAAAAAATGTTACCCCAGGTCATTATTTGTAGAAAATTAAACTGCAAACAGTGATAAAGAAAAAGTATATATATTTGCCGATTTCTTTTCTAGTGTTTATATAAATCAAGATGAAGCCATTACTCCCTCTAATTGCTCATCAAAAAATATTAGAGACATAAAAACATGTCACATAACACTAGGCGATATTATCAACAACAAAAAAAACTTGATCAAAACAAAGGGTCGGGTCCTGAAAGGATTCCGCCAGTATTTATCAAACAATGTTCTTTATTTATCGCAAAACCTCTACAAACATTATTTATTATTTATCTTCAAACTGGTAAATTATGGGAAATAAGCCACTAAACACCTATATTTAAATCTGGTGATAAGTGTTGTGTATTTAATTATAGACTCCTTTGTATATACTGCTAATCCCAAACTATTTGAAAGTATAGTATTAAATAAAATCATTGTAAATTTTAAGCATATAATTACATCTGCTCAACATCGATTTATGTCAGGACGATCAACTACCACCAATTTTTTTATTATATGAAGACTATATGTGTCGAGCCTTTGAATCTTATGCACAAGTTGATTCAATATATATATTTTTTATTTATTTATATATACGCCCAATGGACATTTTTATTGACACATTTATACATATAAAATTATTATTAAAAAAATAGAAAGACACAATGGTTTATAGTTGACTTTGTGGGAGTGGAAGTGGGAGAGAGGTGTTTATAATTGAATTTGATTCAGTGATCGTTTGAAAGAAGACAACTTGTTATCAAAGAAATCAAGACTGGTATGTTTGTTGGCAGACCTAAGGATTCTGGGCATAGGGGAATGAAAACCATGGTTAGTTTAATGGTTATCGGTATAAAAGAGTAGGTTTTGTCAGAGGTTTCTAGTTGGAATATTTAATTTTATTGAGCTCAGTAGTTCAGGCACATCAAAGAGTAAGTTAAGAATTTTAAATAGGACTATAAGGTCGGATTTATTTTGACGGTTTTAAAGAGAAGATATATTCAAGGTAGTTTCTAACTCATTATACGTATATAGGTCTCTGGATAATCCCAACCTCGAGCCTATTTTTCTCGAAAATCGTTGTTGAACTTATTCAATATTCTTAATGTAAACATCATAATATGGAGACCAGATAACAGAGGAATACTATAGGTGCGGGTGAACTAGGGAACAGAAGAGAGTTTTAAAGGTATTGATATTTTTTAAGTCAGCTCCGCTTCTGTTAATAAATCCAATAAGTTTTAAGGATTTATTGATAACGTGTTCAATATGAATTGTAAAAGAAAGTTTAGTGTCAAGTATAATACCTAAATCTTGTATACTATACACAGGTGATAATATTTCATCGTTCAGTGAGTAGTCGTATATGATTGGATTTTCCAGACGTAAAAATCTCATAACCTTGCACTTACTTAAGTTGAGATGTAGATTATTGGATGAGCACCAGATTCTAAAAGACAATAAGTCAGATTGTAATAGTGAACAATCGGAAGGGCTGTCAATCTGTTTGAATATTTTAGTGTCATCAGCAAACAGCCAAATTTATGAAGTAAGAAAAGCATTTTCCATATCATTGATGAACAGATTGAATAGCAAAGGAGCAACGTGAGCACTCTGTGGTACACCCGAAGATACATTAATACTGTTTGAGATGGAATTATTTACCCTTACAAACTGTTTCCTTTTACTGAGATATGACTTAAAGAAAGGTAAAAATGGATTACAAATTCCAAACGAAGACAGTTTGGTCAACAGTATTTAGTGATCGACCTTGTCAAAAGCTTTAGAAAAATCTGTATAAATCACATCAAATTGTTTATTTTTCTCCAGACCCCTAAAAATAGTGTTGGTAAAAGACAAAAAATTGGTCGTGATTGATTTACCAGAGCAAAAACCATGTTGCTGATCAACCAAGATATTTTTGAAAATAGGAGTAATTTTATGCGTTAGTATTGCTTTGAATAGTCTAGGTATGTGAGATAGAATTGAGATTGGTCTATAGTTGACGTCCGATTTGTTTCCAGATTTATAGATATGTGTAATAAACGATGATTTCCAAGCTAATGGAAACTCACCAGATTGAAGTGATAGATTGAAAATGATGGATAGGGGTAGTGAGATAACACATCTACAATTCTTAATTAATATTTCGGAAATACAATCAGGACCAGTATTGGTTTTACCTTTGAGTGATTGGAGAGCAATAAATACATCGTTGGTCGATATATGGCAGTAACTAAGGTCAACTTTGCTATAGTGGTCAAATGTTTCGACATAATTCAGTGGACAGTTAGAAGAGTATACGAATAAAAAGTGGGAGGCAAGAAGATTAACTATGTCTTGTTCATTGTTAACAAACTGATTTTCAAAGATCATACTGGAAGGAAGTCCATTTTCTTTTCGCTTCTGAGAAACAAATTGCCAGAATTTCTTGGGATTTATACTAAGATTATTATCTGCTGTGTTAATGTAAGACTCATAACATGTCTGTGATTCAATTCTAGCTAGATAGCGGAAATGGGAAAAAGAGAGAAGGTATTGTTCAGCACCAGTTTGCCTAAACAATTTGTGAGCTTTTTTTTTCTCAGAGATTAAAGATTTTAATTTAAGACTTTAGGGTATTTTGAGGGAAAAAATATACTTGTTGGAATAAAATGATTTAAAGCTTTGACTAAGTGGTCGTTGAAGATATTTACTGCTGAATAGACCGTTTTGTTACTAAGTATAGATATCCAGTCAATAGGGGCGAGAGAATTACTAATACCAGCGTCGCCTGTCAGCTAGTTCATCTGGAATGCATAGTTCCCTTAGATATTCCGGAGCCGAGTTGTGCAGTGACTTATACATAAGCCAACAGAGTTTGTATTCGACCCTCTGTGGAAAACGTAGCCAGTGTAGTTCCCGAAGTAGTGGAATGACATGACTGAACTTAGAGATTCCGAAAATAAGTCTCGCTGCGGCATTCAATACAGATTGTAGGCGAGTCATTTTGTTCATTGGTAGACCTGCATAGATACCATTACAATAATTGACTCTAGACACTACAAACGCATTTATTAATTGACGGGCGGCATCAACCGGCAAATTTTTGCGTATGCATTTAATTTGTCTGCTGAGACAGCATGAACTTATCGTTCTACTAATTTGAGCGTCAAGAGATAGGTCAGAATTGAGTAAAACTCCCAGTAGTTTAACGGTGGGTAAAGCGGTACTCCCTACATTAGGTAGAGCCGTATCCTGGATCAAATTCTGTCGTCTGGCTGAAGCCACCCACAGTTGTTCAGTTTTTGATGGGTTTAATGTTAGTCTGTTTTCAGCCATCCAGTTTCCTATTTTCTTGATGCACCCATCAATTAAATTGACAAGCACACTTCTCTCGCCTGATGACTGATTTAAATGTACCATTACTGTCAAGCAGGGGGGCAATAAATGACCTCTTGTTTAGATGCGAAGGTCTTCACGGTAACTGATATCAATATGTTTCTTTTTTGGGTTGTACCGTGCGTGTTGGATTTGTTCCAACGTTTCGGCTACCATTGCAGGAGCCATCTTCGGTTTACCCTAACTCAGTTTGCCCTGAAAATAGCTCCTGCAATGGTAGCCGAAATGTTGGACCAAATCCAACACACGGTATCACCCAAAAAGAAACATATTGACCTATTGTTTTTTTATAAATTATTAAATAATAAAATAGATTGCCCCGTACTGTTAACTTTAATAAACTTTCGTATTCCACATAGACCAACAAGACTTCGTTTTTTGTTTTACAGTCATCATCATGGTTCTAATTATTCAATGAATTCACCAATTATTCGCATGCAGCGACTTGCAAATCAATACAGCGATGATTTAGATTTATTTTATACCACGCCGCTGATGATCAAGTCCTGTGTTTTGAAAAAGAATGAACAATTAAAAATTCAAATAATGATCAGTTCTTTACTTTTGTTTTAACTCTTTACTCTTGAGTGTATAATTATTTTCTAAATTTATTACTGTTTATTAATATTTATATAAACAATGAAGTAAACTTTTTAACTTTCTTTTTAAAGGACTTTCTTTTTTTTTCTTCTCTTCCTCTTTTTTAAAGCTGCTATTTTCTTTAATTAACCTTTCTTTTATAAAGGTAAATAATAATGTTTGTTACACGTGTAATATTTCTTTTTTTATATAAAAATACTATTTACCATTGTATACTTTTCTCGATGTTTTTTGTTCTTTTTTTAATATTATGCTACGAGTATTTTTGTTGTATTTTTTTTTTACTGGTTTTATTGTAATTATGTAAAAGGTTCATGGAACCGTCGATAAATAAATATATAACTGACTTTTCTATTTAAGTTTTTAAATGGCATTACTAACTGTCTCAATTAACTCAGTTTGATTCATTTTCATGTACCTTTTAAACGTACCCGTCACACCAAATTATTTTACTGCGCCGATGTAAACACTAATGTAGCAAAAAAATACAATTTGCAACTTGTATAATAATGGTATTAGAGCGAATGCGAGTGATATATTTAACTTGAATAATAATAAATTCAAAAGGGAAATCAGCGACAGCATGCAGGCATTGTCGTCGTGTGTGAGTAGTGATGAGTAGATACATTATTTTTTCATTTTATTTTAAATTTACAAAGGTAAATATGTACAAACATTTCATTTATGGTTTTCCAAATTCTATTCTTGAATAATATAACTTTATTTATGACACATTACGTATATTAATAATTATAAATTTAAAATCATTTTTAGTCTAGTTTTAAGTATTTTTTATATTTTAACTGTATTATTGTATATTATAACCGTATTATTGTATATATGACTGTAGATTTCAATAAAAAAATATAAAAAAGTAGCTGCACGATTGTAGAATAATCTCCCCACTAATGTCAAAGATGCCCTCCTTTCTTTATTTAAATCTATCATAGATTGACATGTCACTACCATAATATTTTAGTTTTTCTTTTCTCCTCTTTCTTTCCTTCCCATTTCCCTTCCCCTGTTCATAGTATATTGTAAATTGTTAGTCAATTTTTGTTCTTATTAAAAAAAAATGCATATTTGTATATACCTAGAATATGTCCATATCCCTACTATTTATTTTTTCAAACTGAACGGATTGGGGATGTAGGAAGAAATTGCTTTAAGACAATATATCCGCCTTTGTATGTATATAAAATGTGTATGAATGATGTGTGTCAAAATAACAATCTCAGAGTCCCGATACAGACATCTACTGAAGAAATATTCCATAAATCACAACTTATGACACCAAAACAATTATACGCTAAAACAATACTCACTTTTAGATTCAAAAACTACTCTTACTCAAATGAAAGACATAACCCCCACAATACATCACATACAAATAATATAATCACTAGACCCTCAACACACAAACAACTTAAACAAACACAAACTAATACCACTTTCGGACAAAGGGATTTTGAGTATTATTCTATTAAAATCTATAACCTACTTCCACCATCTATTAAAGCAATAGTAATGAGAAAATGTTTAAAAGGGCTATAAAAAATGGATAGTGGAGCTAGGTAGAAGTAAAATGGATTGTCTCATTCGCCCATACCAATGCTGAATCAACTGCTCCACAACTGTATAGCTTATGTTAGATTTTTGTTGTTTTCATTGTGTGTTTTGTAATATAAATAATATAGATGTACATAAATACCTTGTTTTTGAAACTGTCTGAATATTTGTTTTTTAAGCTAGTCTTCTTTGTTTATTCTCAAATGTAATTTTAAAAAACTAAATTGTTAAGTGTCCTCGGCACGGGAAACCCCGGTAAGGTCACATTATTTTTATTATTAATTATAGTTTGTGAGCGAAAAATATGAATAAATAAATAAAAAATAAATAAATAAATATATATATTATATCTATTGTGCGTTGTGCGCCCGAAGACAGCTGATAAAACTATTTCTTTTAACGGATTTGGATGTTTTTAGTTCCCATAGTAAACTTTTTTTTAATAACGAAACAATTTACAGACTAGAAAACGAATGTACTTCTCATATCGACATTTTTAACTCGAGTCTCTGTGAATTTAAATTATCTCTTTGTAAATATTTTATGATGTTCTATAGTAACGATTAACGAATTATTTGCAAAATCTACTTATGCTAATGATCTGGTGTTTATTCATTTTATATTTTTTATACCTTTTGTATGCTGACATACAGACATTTTTTTATTAATAAATTTCATAAAAGGTACATGTTGTTCTAAAAATTCTATACATATCTACTTTTACACACCTAGTAAATGTTATCACTGTAACTCCGAAAAAATAGACTAATTCTTGTGCTTGGTGAATGACTTAAACTGTTGTAGTTGTTCATTTATAAGAGTTTATATAATTTTAAATACGAGTACAGAAAAAAAAAACATAGGATATATAAAGAAAAAACATAAAACAATAATACATTCATGCTAATTAAAATTTAACGTAGTTTTTACACGTGTTCAAATTCTTAAGATTTCTTAAAATTTATTTATTGATATATTATTTTTAATAGTTTTTAGTTCATTGGGAAGATTATTATAATTTTTTACACCTTTAAAGACAAAGCTATTTTGACCATGACTTAGTCAAGATCTGGAACTTAAGAATTTTATTATGTTGGTATCTGAGTGACTTATTAATCTCAAATTCTTTTATTTTTGCTTCTTTATGTATTTGTAAAATATAATTTATTTTATAAAGAGTGTCTACTGTACTGTAACGTTCAAAAAGTATTTATTAAATATATTTGCAACTTTTTGTGGGTATTCATTCAAATGTTATTTGGAATCTTCATGTAATATTGTCTTTATTTCATTATTTTTGCATGTTTTTTTATCTATTATTTCATTTATGAAATTCCACATATTTTTGCTATTATTTTCAGACAATTCAAGTTCTTTCTTATAATAGTTTTCTTTTGTATATTTTATTATAGAAGATAGTTTGTTTTTATATTTTTTTTTAATGTTTGCGCAAATTCGTCATTTGGTTTTTTAGAAGTTAATTCATGAAGCGTTTCCTCGTGTCTTACAGATACTATTAGACCATGAGTAATCCACGGTTTGATAGGCTTGTACATAGATTTTTTAATTTTATGTGTAGAATTAGATGACGATTCATTAATGATTTTAGATAATATCACTTCAAACATTGTGCAACACTCATTTACATTATTATTTAGGTATAAATCTGTCCAATTTTTATCTGCTAATTTATTTTTTAATGTTTCCATATGTATTTTTATTTTCGGGTTGCAAAAATTATCTTGGTCATTGTTATTTTGCTTTTTCTTTTTATACCTATCTTTTAATATTTTTTTTTTTTTTTTGTAAATCTCACTATTTTGTATATCTCATTATTTTGTATATTGTATATTGTAAAAGGCACTCGTGCCGTGCTATAAATAAATATAGGGACACGCCAATGGTAAAAAATGTGTCTATAATGTGTAAAAAAGAGCTCTGCGCTGGTTTGGACATGTAGAGCGAATGGACAACGAAAAAACGGCTAAAAATATTTAAAATGCGATTCTTCATGGATGCAAAAATAGAAGTTATACGAATAAAGTATAATAAAAAATTTATGCATATGGTTAGTATATAAGAGCAACTTTCTAAAAAAAAAATATTAATTTAGTATTGACAAAATAGTGTATTATTAAAAAAAAAAACATGCAAACACCAGTAATCATTTTTGTGTTTGTTAATATGTATCATCATCATTATCCCCCTTTTCGCAACAAATGGTGCATAGGGCACTGTATTAGTGCAAGGAGCGCTCAACCACCTGTTAATTTAATGTTCACATAGGGAACCATTACACTACGCGGCGATCATAACATCTACACTCGATTTCCAGTTTCAAGACTTTTACCCAAAAGTAGCTATCGAGCCGAAAACGCTCGTCCGGGGATCTGGTTCTATTTCACACACAGAACTGTATTATTTATCCGTCCAGGCACGGAATCAAATTTGCTAAGTATAGCCACTCGTACATTATATTGTAATGTGTAAATTGTGTACGGACTTAGTAAATTATCATCTCAAGTACAGGTTGACTACTACTATTACCACCATCACGCTATTTAACCGTAAGGGTAGGCAGAGAGAATGGATCACCACACACGCCTATCCTGGCATGCATTCCTATCTTCTTCCACATTCACACATCTTGCTGTACTTGCCCTTCAGTTCTGCCTGCTTTTGAAATCGCCAGACTTTTAGATTTAGATTTTGGTTTATCTGATCATGCCACGTCTTCCTTGGTCATCCTCGTCCCACGCCACCGTTAATTCTCGCCATGTACACCTGTTTTACCATTCTTTTGTCATTCATTCGTTCTACATGACCAAACCATATTTCAAAGACCCTTTCTTAATCTTATAAATTATACCTGACTCAGATTGCTTGCTCTCTGACTCTCTCGCCCGATTTCATCATTCGTAACCCTGTCATATACTGATTTCTCATACATTCGTCTAAGAGATCGCATTACGACCGCGTTCACTCTGCTTTCATCCTTCCTCTGCCGGTTCTGTTTCACTTCCGTTCATAAGTGTTGGGCAAAAACTCCGTTGTGCACTGCCTTGACACATTTTTATTAGCAAGTACTGTGTTTAGTGTGCCGTTCATTTTGTTGCCCGTATTTACTCTCCTTTCAAAATATTTTTCTACTATCCCATTTCTTGAAAACATGCTTCCCAGATACACAAATTCTTATACTTGTTCAAGACATTCGTTATTTAAATTTATTATGCAGTCAGTAACCTCACTTCCCCTGTTAAATACCATCACTTTTGACTTACTTTCTTTTTTCTATTTAATGCTCTAATGTTTACCGCGCGCAAGAAAACTTTTTTGCCTCCAATTTCCCGTAGGAATGAAGTTCCTTATTCGCTCTCCCGACACACATCACACATTTTAGAGACTACTATGAATTCGCTCAATTTACTTAGTAATTACTTTAACTTTGTGGGACAGTACCTACAAGAATGTATATCTAATTTAAGGTCACGGACATGCTAATTAATGTATATTCGACCTGATAACCTCAAATGGGACACAATCGGAAATATTAAGGCGTTTAAACTACATATCATATCACACATGTAAATTTCCTGAAACATATTTTCAAATAAAACTAAAATTATTTTTACTGAAGGTAAACAGTCGAGTTGATTTAAAATATCAGTCTGATATACAGTTCAGGGCTTCGATTTTGATGGGAAGATAAAGACGTCATACCTTCACCTTGACGGTATAGTTGAAGATAAATTCTCTCGAGTGATTACGAAGATACACTAGCGACCCCCACCTTCAAGTTTTACATAGCGTATGAAACAAGGGGAAGCGTACGTCACAGTACACATATATTGAATTCTGACATAACTGTCAGTTTTGAAAACGAACACGTAGATTCACAGATAATGTGGCTAGATTCTGCCCTTTTAATAAATAAGAGCATCAAAGCGTAAAATGTTGCCTCTATATAAACCGACAGGCCGATAGAAAACATGCGGAACGATCCCACTTGCTATTTAATGATGCTCACGCTCACGCACACCTGAACACTTACTCCCACACAAATACACATAAACATACCTCTACACTTACTCTCATACAAATACACATAAACACACCCTTTTGTTGTACCACAATTTAATATTTATGATTCTTATTTGGAAACTTCGCTGGTCTGTCTTTCAACCGTATTTTTTTAATATTATATCATTGTCGACTGTTTGTTTCTTTAAAATAAATATGGCTGTAGCTCAATCACAAAGATTTATCAACGTGCTAATAAGCGACGTGAAAAAAAATTCTCACCATGGTTATTTATCGTATTCACGATCGCAATGGAAAATCCGTGAACGCCTGATATTAAATGTCAAAATATTTATGTTTCGCGACGTATAATCCTGCTGCGCAATCACATATTTGAATTTCACCGGTGTAAATATGGAAAATATTCAAAAACTGATATTTGTATTTATTATTTATCATGTTATTTGTTGCATTTAGCCGGCGGCGGCTGTTGGCTAGCCAAATGTTAAAAAAAGCAGCCATCATAGTAAATGTAATTTAATTTTTACTTTTTTGTATTAGATACTCCTTACTATTTTGCAAATGCGATTTTTTGTATATTTTTTTATAGTAAACGCCGATTTTTAGCTAATGAACTGTATTTATTTACGAGGAAACCAAAAAACAAACCAAACCAAACACGAGCGTTGACTTAGAGATTACACACGCGTTGACTTATGACTGCGATAAATTAAGCATGTTCATTATTGTCCATTGTGATCGCTCAAATGCTTAGCATATTTTAAAGCACTTTGATAGTTATTTGTGATTGAGCTACTGAGATGATATAATGAAAACATGTATCGACATGTCGGTAAATCGAAATCGTCTCGGTATGTACCGATAAAAATAGCGTTTATAATTGCGGCCCTGATATATTTCAAATGAAGGGTATTTTTTTTCCTAAATTTGAAGTAACAAAGAGAGAATACAATTTTGAGAAGAGAATATGGTAGTCTAGGCATTTATAGGGCTTATAACCTGTCAATTGCTGGTTTGCTTCGTAGTGGTGTGTAATTGTCCACTTTACGCACTGTGTAACATTCATAATTCTGCCCATGGTTAAATATCTACATTTCCTCAAATCTTCCATTTGTTGACCTGTGTGAAGTAAAAGAGCTGAAATCTTCATCAAAAAATTGTTAATTAAACTATCTGGTATAAGAAGCATAAAAATTGAAAAATTGTTTTCAGGCGTTGCCTAGTAAGTGAATCGGCTCAGCCAAATGAATCTCACCCACATGATAAAGGTTTCCGCTCTTTTTTTTCGCAAAGTCAACAAATGGAAGTGGAAGTTTTTTTTTTTAATCTATAAATCATTAAAGCGTATTTTTGTATTCTTTCAAAGTATGGCACATTTTTTTGACATGCTTTATTGAAAATAATATTGAATTAAGTTTAAGTCAATAAATCTACACTCGATCAAAATTGACAGTTAAAATAATACGATTGGCATCTATGCAATTATTATTTTTCGTTTTTATATAGTTTTTTACATTATTCATTTTTTTTTATAAATGGGTTCTTCTGTTAACGTGAACCCTATTTATTCACCTGAGAGCTTAAAAATAATTTAATTAATTATTCACACTTAAAGACAGCGATAACTATTTCAACTTCAATTCAAACACACTTTGTGATGTGCCCCTAAAGTTTATAACTATCAGAAATAAAAAGAGTGGCTTTTTTTCAGTTCAGTTACAAATTGAATCTAATTTTGCAAATTTTATTTCAAGAATAACTAACGAGTTAAAACAAATAAAAAATTAAATAAAATCTTACAAGGAATGTCGTACATATAAACTTATTAAACAATAAACAAAGAACGTTATTGATAAATTAGAACCATAATATGAAATGTGTGGTAAATGAAAAGTTAATTTAATGAAAAATCAATTATAATTTTAATAAATTATTTTTAATAGTAAGTTTACTGAATATTTACCTTGTGGGTTTAGGAACTGTCTACTATTATTGCATTGGTTCCTTTTTTGACAAACTCGTTCGCCTAAAACAACACTACAACGGCTTATGAAGTGAAATGATACGAACTGCCTTGAACGATAAATTTGTCTAAAAAAATTATCTCTCAATAAAGTATAAACTAACATTATCACAGTTATGTCAATGAATGCGTTCAAATTAAACCATGTTTATCTAAGCTATTAGGTTTGGAATTTGAATTGTCAATGAAGGCTATATAATCATTTATTAAATTTGTGTACTTAAAAAAAATACGCAGAAATTACTTCAATACTTAATTTATAGTCTCTGAACTGACGCCTATAACGTATGAATCTTGCCTCTACGTATGAAATATAAAAACAATGCTAGGCGAAAATAATTTCTAAAGGTAAAATGTAACCGAAAAATAATGACTGTTAATATATATTTTTTAGTGTTATATTTTATCAATTTTTTTAATTGTTTCATTTTTTATTTATTTTATTATTTAGTTTTGCATTTTTTGTTTCTTTTACATGTTATTTTGTAAACTTGCCAAACACAAGAGCCAGACTCTTTTTTAGCAAACTCAACCTTAAGTGTTCTATTTTTTTATTATTGAATGTATTGTTTATTTGTGCTAATAAAGGTTATTATAAAAATAAAAAAAATAAAAAAAACTAACCGGAATATTGTAAGTAATGGCAAGAGATTTTTAAATACAGTATTATCATATAATGTTTTTTTTTTTTTTGTATTTCTACATTTTCTTAGTTATTCATTATATAACTTCATTATATCCTTCATAATATAACTCCAAAGAAGAGTTAAATTGTCACACTTTGATGCTGCACTTGAGAAAATCACGACCAAGGAGTGTGTTCAGGGATCCTCATGTGGACCAAAGTTTTGGAACTACATCGAAGATGATGTCCTTCAGAAGGATTTAGGCCGTGGAGTCGAACTGACTGCATTCGCAGATGACCTTCTATTAATAGTTGTAGAAGACAAAATAAATGAACTCGTAAAGAAAACGGAAGATGCTCTAGAGATTATAACAAAACGGGTATTAAAAGCCTAACTAAATTTTGCTGAAGAAAAAACAAATGCAATGTTCATTTCTAGAAGAAAAGACCAGCAGCCCATCATCCACATGAATGGAGAGTGGGTTGGAATTCGTCGATCATTTTAAAGTTTTAGGTATAACCATAGACCGCCACCTGAATTGGTCTAAACATATTGACAATGTTTATAAAAAAGCTGCGGCTATTACAAACAAACTTGTTCAGGCCGCTAAACCAACATGGGGTGCATCACCGGAGGTAATGCAACAAATGTACGTAGGAGCGGTCGAGCCCCTGATTACATATGCTTCAAGTGTGTGGGTAGATGCGGTAAATAAAAAATATAACTGGAAGACATTGGACTCCATTCAGAGACAAATTGCCATCAGGTCTTGCAAGGGCTATATAACAATCTCCTTGGTGTCTGCTTAGGTTCTTAGCGGCTTCATGCCACTCGACCTTAGAATCAAGGAGCTTGCAGAATTTTATGAGGTCAAGAAGAGTCTCACTCTGCAAGACTTGCCAACTGACAGGTTTTATCAGGGAACCGGAAAAACCGGTCTCTTAAATGGCAAAGTAGGTGCAGCATTTGTACCCTACGATGGCGTAAGAGAACTGCCTGCCAGGAAGTTCAAACTCGATCACTTTTGCTCAGTATTACAGGCTGAAATATACGCTATTAGAGAATCTATAGTTTACGTTTTAAAAAAACCGCCTAATAGATGGAAACATATAACGATTTTGACAGACTGTAAACCATGTATTCACGCGATTGCGGATCGTAATTCGGTGAACCCAATGGTCATGAGTATACGAACTGATATCCAGATACATATTAAAAAATCGATCGCAAAATGTGTACATTGGCTGGATTCGAGGACACTGCGGAATAATTGGCAATGAAAGAGCTGACGAAAAGGCTCGGAAAGCAACATTAAAAAAAACAGTTCCTGATTTTGCTGACTTTCCAATAAGTTTTGCTAAGAGAAAAATAAGAAGCAGAACTTTACAGCTCTGGAATGATCGCTATTTAGCAGAACCCACAGGAAAGGTAACAAAAATGTTTTTTCCATCTATTTACCATGCTTTTGAATTCAGGAAACTGCAGCGTGCAGGATACGAACTTACACAAATCCTGACAGGACATGGTGAATTTATGAGTTATTTACACAGATTCAAAATATCTGAGATCAACACCTGCCCATGCGATGATGTTACTCTCCAAGATGTCTCCCATCTATTGATGCATTGCCCCTTTTTTAGTCTGCAAGAGAATACAACTGGAGGCGCGATGCAGAAGTCTAAATGAGGATTTACACGATGTGCATGTAGTGATTAGTCATAGGGACTTGTCAAGAGAGGTATCATTATACATGACAGAAAAAGTGAAGGCAATAAAAGGTATCAATGATAGCAGGACACCAAATGCCGAACACTATTCAAGTGGATCGGAAGATCTGTTGACGAATAACAACGGTCCGCCTTCTTCTGACGAGTTTTCTGTGGTTTCCTCTTGAAACAGGTTACAGCCGAAACATCTTACCGATCCTTACATAAAATAACGTAATAAAGTTTTTCATTAAAGTAAATTTAATATAAATTTAAAAGAAGAAAAAAAAAAAAAAAAAAAAACAGTTTTTTAAGCAAACAAATAAATAACTATCGCTTTGAAGTATATATTAACCTTGTACATTACAAGCAAGGTAAAAGAATAATGCAACTACATATAAAAAAATATCAAATCCAACATACCGGTATCACCCAAAAAAGATACATAATATATAAATAAATGACATCCAATTTGATATATGTCGCTTCAACAATATGGCCGCTATCAACTGTCAAAGTTCGGAAGTCCCTATTGGAAGACCCTATATTTTTTTTTTGTTTTTTTTGTTTACGTTTTATAAATACATATCACTGTGTATGCAATTTGAATAATAGTTTTACTATTTACATTTTCGTTTATTATTTATTTTATTAATAAATTATGAATATAGGAAAATAAATTACGGGAAAATGAGAAGTTATGGAAGGAGTTTTTCGATTAAAAAAAGGGGGTGCCCGCCACCCTGCCGATATTTTAGAATGTGCTCTAGAGCACAAAAATGTTGGGAACCCCTGTTCTATTGCATAAAATGCCATTATAATTTAATTTCATTCATTTTACTATGTATTTTTATTATCAATTATTATGGCTTGACACGGGCATAGCCTAAAAAGCCTTAATAAGTTCATTAATATTTAAACTAGTGTAATTTTGAATGAATAAATTTAAAAAAATGGTGAGAGATTTTCGACCGATTCCAAAGCTACACAAGCTTCTTTATATATACTTAACTTAATTGGTAGAAAAAATAAAAATAAGAGGTTCAAAACTGAGTTGTTTCATATTAATTTTATTATAATGAATAACCACAAAGTTAGTGCTTCAAATAAAAGTTTTGAATTATAAGTTAGTTCAAGTCCTGATGATGACGGTGTAATCTCGAAACCGGTCGACGTATAACTCAAAAGTTCAAGTGGTTTTTTCAAATTTATAAATAAATTATGTGTAAAGTATTTTGTCACTGAAAAAAAGAAATATTTTGTATTGTTATTCGTTTTATTTAACTTCGAAATACCCAGGATACATAGGTATGGAAATAATTAAGAACAAATATTCGACATTTTCGATACAAATTCTGTTCATGAATTAAAATGTATTCTCACTCGTTATTTTTTAGAAAAGTGATGGATTTATTTTAAAATATATAAATATTTTTTTTTTTCAAAAATATTTACCAAATAGTCTTAAATTAAAGTCCTGCTGAGTTGCATACATACGACTCGTCAGCAGGTTCTTATAAATTGCATCGATTATTACACTTAACCTACATTAATCATAATTTTACTTGAAAAACATTACATATTATTTTATCAAAAATTAAAAACTATCACTAATACAAAATACTTTTTTCTTTTAACCATAATTTGAGCAAACGTCTCACTCCTGTATTTAACTCAGTATTTTTAATACTGTTTGATAACATGTAAAATATTTTAGGTATACTGTATTGCAGTGTCCTTTTGCCATATTTATTGCAATATCTTGGAACAGCTAGCCCTTAGTAAACCTATATACTAGTAAACCTGGTGTTGTAATCATGTACCAACTTGTGTTTAAATTTAACTTTGTTTCCTGGAATACGTGATTTTTTATTTCTTTATTTCAACATGTTAAACATAATTTAAATTGAACATTGTTGGATTTGTTGCCAAATGGCAATTTCTTCCAACCAACTGATGATGATTATTTTACCGAATAATTTATTTTATTGCTCTAAAAAACTGAAATTTTTTTAAGTACCAACATTGTATTAAAATTTTATTATAATTATTTATTTATTTATTTATTTATGAAATCATACAGTCTTTATATAAAAAACAAGGTACAAAAGAACAATTTTAAAAAGTAAGACCAATTACAGATTTCACACTAATGAATGCAGGAGGAGAGGGGAAAAATAATTTAATTCTAAAAAAGTAAAAATAAAAATATTACATAAAAAGTTCATAAAAAGGAGAAGACATTGTAAAGCTACTCTACTTTTCTCCCTCTCTCTCTGCTTCCGTGAACATTTCAATTTAATTGTAAAAAAATCACAACTAACAATAAATTATTCGATGCAGGTAGTAGATGTCGGTAAGTATAAATTAAGAGTTGAAATCAAATTATTAAAATTAAAAGTAAAAGTTAAAATTAAAATGAAAAGTTTAAATTAAAATTAAGTTAAAAGTTTAAATTAAAAGTTAAAATTAAGAATTAAAATTAAAAAGTTAAAATTGATTATCTAGTTATTCTCAACTTTACTGTGTTATATTTTTATATTTAGAACATAATATTTTCTCATGGTTATTGTTATCTTTTATTTAGAGATATTATGTTTCTTTTTTACTTTTTTTGTTTTTTGTATTATATGTTAACGAAATTGTTAAGTTTTAATTATTATATTATTTCATTTTTGTGCTACATGATTATTGTGCACCGCTGTGATTATTTCTATAAATCATTTTTTTGTAAAAGGTTCTTTAATATGTTGATGTATAAATATTTTTTTTTTAATACTTTTTTTAAATATTATTGATGAGCAAATATTTTTTTCTTTGTCCCGCAAATAAACTGGAAACTAAATTACATTGTGACATTTATACTATTATTTGATATTATTTTAATTTCTAAGAAATTATAGATATTGATAATATCTTGTCGGGAAGTCAACATATAATGGTCAAGGAAAGAACCAAAGTGTTTTATCAATTTTATAAATTCCTTATCTAAAAGTGAGTAGGTATTATGTGTTTCAATGTTATTAAAACAAATTGAATCCTAAATTAAATTTTGGATGAGATACCACGAAGAAACAACAAAAATATCTAAAACGTGAAATGTTTACTCAATATTAGTATATAACAACTTACCACCACCTTTTTAATGTCTACCAGTTTCCCGTCTCTTCGTTAGAACTATCTATTTATTTTTTTAATTTAAATTATTTATTGACAATTCTTGATGGAATTCCATTGTTATGATGTAATAACTTGAAATTTGATAAAACAAAAAACATAAAAAATTTACATGTAGGACATAAAGGTCAAAAGTTAGATAGATTAGAAATTTTAGAAATAAATAGGATAAAAAATAAAAGCGATAGAATTTTAATAAATCAGCAGATAGAATTTAAAAACTCACCCTTATTAGCCCCCTTAGTTAGACCCTGTACATTGTAATAAAACAGTAACTATATTTCACATAATAGAATATTTTCTTAAAGTACACCGCCGCCAACACATGTTTCAATAATTTGTCTCACTCTGTTCCATTGCAATATTGCGTATTGTATCTTTTTCAACTTATTTTTAAATGTACCTACACTTAAGATAATATTTAGTTTTATATAAATTACCCTTACACTGTATAATATTCACCAGTCTGAAGATGCCCATTAGAGGGTGAAAGCGCTAATTGGTCAAAATAAATAAGTGGAAGTGTACCAGGTATTTTTAAAATTAATAACTTATATGGAAATATAAGTTATTACATCATCTATTTATTTATTTATTTGGTTTACAAACAATGAAAAAATAATACATAATTAAAAAAAAACACTACTTGTTTTTCATCAATTACTTAATTAGTTTTTTAATTTATTTCAACAGAGGGGGAAAACATTTTTGAGAAAGGAGTATGGAATTATAGGCATTTACAGGGCTTATGACCTGTCATTGGCTGGTTTAAGTGGCCATTTTACACACTGTGTAACATTCACCATTCTGCCCATGTTTGAACTGCCTAGACTTTCATATTCCCTTCTCAAAAATGTTTTCCCTCTCTGTTGAAATAAATTTAAATATGAACAACTCCCTAGGGAGGAAATCCAGCTAGTCTGCAAGCATTTGGACATAATCAAACATTACTTAATTAGTGTTTACATACTAACTTAATACATATTTATATAAAATGAGTAAAATAAATTATTTAATTGAATTAAAATTATTGTAAAAGTTGAAATAAAATTGCAAAAATTGTACGAATTAATAATAAAATAAACATTAATAAAATACGTATTTAAATGAAAATTACAATAAAAATTATCAAAATTAAATTATTTAAAAAAAAACATTTATTAATATAAAACTAATAAAAACAACAAACAAAATATGCATAGAAACAAAACCAGCAATGTAATCCATTTTGATTTTTACTGGTTTTGTTGTACAAAATTAATATATCATAATAAAAACACATTTTGTATACACTTCTTAAACCTAAACAATCCCGCGTCAAAAATGTCGATCTCTACGTTTTCAATGGTGTTGTATAATCTGCACATTCTTGACACTGGCTTGAAGAAGGACACATTATTCTTAAAGAATCTATTTGGATTTTTTTTTGTACAGATTCAACAACACATATATACTTATTGTAATGTGGATTCCAAGTGGTTGATCCGTATTCCATGTTACTTCCTTCTAGAGAGTTGCATAATTTTATTGAATATTGGTGGTTTTTAAATGGTTTTGTTGTCCGATGGATGAATCCCAACATTTTTCATGATTACTAATACTACTACTACCATCACGCCATTTCTCCGTAGGGGTAGGCAGAGAGAATGGACTGCCACACACACGTCTATCCTGGCATACATTCCACAGACACGACGCCGCCTACGCGCTAACCGCGCACTCTCGCCGCAGCTAGATGCTGCTGACTTAGCTACCCACGCTACACCTTGCAGCTGGAAGCTGCTGCCTCCAGATCGTTTTTGGGTAATATTAAGTTTAGTTATAAGTCCGTGATATTAAGTATTAATTTAAGATATGGGTTTAATATTTGTTTAATTATAAGGATTGTTATCCTTTAATTGTAAAAAACTATAAAACCTACATGGAAATTTTAATCAAGCACTCTTTCATTATTATATACCCCTTCCTCTCAACGTAATCTTACAAGGCAATCTGATTAATTTTTAACCAAATTCTTTTTAATGAAGATAAACTTTAGAATTAAATAAAACAACAGGAAATCCCTATATTTCTACAGTGTTACGCTTAAAAATTCCTTTCAACTAATTGATATTCTGAAGGATATAGAAATTCCAATTAATACTAAACTAATTTCATTTGAAATAGTGATCCTTTTCACCAATATTCCAATTACAGATACGAAAAAAATAATTTCTCAATGAATTAACAGTTCAAATTTGGATAAAAAATTGATTTCTGATTTATGAAGATTTTGTAATATTTGTTTGGATAGAAACTTTTGTCAGTAAAATAATGTAATTTATAACACGGGGTTTACCTATGGGACATCCGTCTTCTTCATTGTTAGCTGGCATATTTATAAATGAACTGGAGAATCAAATATTTTAAAGTAAATCACCACTCTCAAACGCATCAAATTATGGCGAAGTTATGTGGACGATGTTTTTTGTTTATTTACTGGGTCGGATCGAGAAATACAGACATTTTTTTAATTTCCTAAATTCATTGCGTAAAGAAATAAAATTACCTTTTTAAATAGAAAAAGATAAAAACTTTTTTGGCTTCTCTTTAACAATTAAAAAAATTTAAAAATTGATTTCGATATCTATCTTATACATACATTATTATTAATAATTCTTCAAATCATCCAATTACCCATAAACATTTCTAATACATAGGTTAAATAACTTTCCACTAGATGATACTACTTTAAAAAAAGAACTAAATACAATAAAATCGATTGCCAATAATAAAGGATATAATGAGAATTCAATTGATAAAATATTAAATTATCTAGTTCCCTACCATCAAACATTAAACCGGTGGTTTACACAACTAATAATATAGGAACATTGTTAAAAAATCACTAAGACAAAGCCCAAAAATTTAATAAATCTGGTATATACCAATTAATGATTGCGATGGAAAAACTAAAAGAAACTTTAATATTAGAGTAAAAAAACATTTAAGGTGCCTAAATAATAATATTTCTTCTGAATTTGCAATCTGATATAAAATAATCGTAAGTTCAATAAAGACACTGGATTAAAAGCACTTCGTGTTGAAAATAAAATATTGTAATTAGATAACTTGGAAATTTTGGAAATTAAAAAAGCTATTCATAAGAAAAAAATAATTCACGACCAAATAAACATTATTTTTTTAGTCCACTCCTGTCTAGTTTCTAAAGTATTCATCTCAAATAACCGCCCTTTTAGGGAATTTGATTTATGAGTTACACGTGTAGTATTTAGTAAACATGGATAAAATAAAATAGGAAATAATTCATAAGTTACGTAAACCTTGAGGAAGAAGCTTTTTTGCTATGAAACTGGTCGGTGAAAAAAAATTGTGGTTAAAAACAAAGTTGTTTTATTTAATAAAGAAAAGTTGTTTATCAATTAAGTAGATCGATGAAGAATTCCAAATAAACCAACGTCTGAAGTACGACGAATTCGGGTTGAGCAATTAAAAGAAAATAATTGACATAATATCGTAACATATTTATTTGTATCATTCGTTTGACGTCATCGGCAGTTACTTATATTGATTCAAAAATTCAACACCGTCATAGTGTTAGTATTTTGAAGTCGGAGTTTATTGAAATAAGGATTTCTGAAGGGTTGATTTGGGATGTTCATCGCGGGTTTTATTGCCAAGGACGCTGGGGCGTCCTGGACGGAAGTCTGGCAAGGTGTTTCACAGCTGGAAGTAACACAGTCAGAGTCGGAGCATCTGCTGGCACAGTCGGCTGATGGGCAAGCACAGTTGTTTGGACACCCGCAGTCCGAACAACACGACGCGCTGGATCCAGTCAGACATTGGGAATACTTGCGAAAATTTGTGATGCCGTTGCAGTTCGTCGAAAGCGTCATTGAACAGCTCCACGCGAGAAAAAATAGAACGACCAACGCCTGCATCTGAAAGTGTTTAAATCCATTACTAAATTTACACATTAGGATAAGTAATTCAAATTTTAAACATAAGTATTTCACAAGTGACTGGGTTCTATGGTGATCAAATCTCCAGGCTGGCGGGAGACTAAACACATAATTCTCATGTTGGTCACGATGTATACGAGTAATAATTGAAATAATTATTGACAAAAATCTACGATCGGAGATACAGGTGCAATCGCTGGTTTCCAGATTAAGAAAGCTATGTCATGTATTTTGCTCACTCAGGAACATCTTGGACGTTGGCACCCTCAGAACTGTGTATTTTGCTATGTTCCAGTCAGTAGCTACCTATGCTATAGTTGGCTGGGGAGGTTGCACGGCGTCTATCATGAATCCCCTAATAAATGTACAAAAATTAATTCTTAGACTGATGCTTCGATGTCCCCCATCTTTCCCATCTGAGACATTGTTTCAATTTATGAAGATACAGGACAATAGACATTTTTTTTGTCATTGACACATTTCTGGTCATGTGGTCACAAGATGAGATCCCAGCAGAACGCTCGTACGAGGTTCTCCAGTAATTTGAATTATTTAATACCTAAAAATGTACAACTTTCGCTCAGAGAAATTTCTCTTTTGAGGCCACAACAGTCTTAAATGTCTTGGATGAATACATAAAGTTCTCCAAAACGAAAGCCATTTTCAGGAGAAGTGTACAAGTTTGGATTTTTTCTCAGGGAAGATACCATTGCAGGAGACTGCAGCGAGACATTGCACAGATTTTTATATATTAAGCGTGTTGTCCAGATGTTTATTGAAGTTTATGTTATAATTTTTTTTTATAGTATTCTTTAGTAATATGCATGATTCCACTTTCTGTTTTGTTGTATCCCAACTCAACACAGGGCTCTTGGCCTCATAGAGTTAGAGATATGTTTCTTTTTTGTAATATAGATCTTTGTATTATTTAATTTAATAAATAAAATAAATTAATCGTATGAAAATATAACGTTTCCAGAAACAAATAATACGTTGTTAATAAGTGAACAATACTAAAAGTATCAAAAAAAATAAACCTTAAAAACAGCATTGTTTACGTATTCTTTCCTGCTACACTAGGTAAGAGAACGCACAACCATTTTTTCGTTTGGGGTACGCGTATAATAATAATGTTTATTTTTTGTACACAAACCACTATTAAAAGCTCCAAAACCATCGCAACCACCATGCTTCACACCTTAAATTGGACCCAAACGCAATCCAACTATCCAACACGCGGAAGCTATGAGAACGACTCGCTAATTGATAATATATTATATAGTTTCCGATTGTGCGCATTCTTTGCTGGCTTTACCCTAATTATGGTAAGAAACGAATTTATATAAAAACTATATTTTATAATATACGCAATAATTATGTAAATTTAAGTACTGCTTGATTGAAGTCAAATCGCGTTTTTTATTATTAGCGGATGACTTGAATATTTTTTGAGGGTTAAAACTTTGGATGATTTTTATACTCTCGACGAAATAAATTATTGTTAAATATTTCAAAATGCTCAGTTATGTCTTTCACCAGGGCCCACAAAACGCTTTTTTCCGCTATAGAATGAATGACCAGAATCTTATGCGGATTGCGAAGGTTAAAGATCTAGGCATTACTTTTGTGAGTTCCCTGACATTTCATGATCAGATCGAAACAGTTTGTAGTAGTTCGTTGAAGATGTTAGGATTCGTCTTGCGTACTGTCAGGGTTTTCGGTAGTACACGAGTACTGAGAATTCTTTATAACTCGTCGGTGCGAAGTAGACTCGAGAGTGGCTCGATGATTTGGGGACCGTGTGAGTTAAAGTACTCTCTTATGGTGGAGAAGGTTCAGAGGAAATTTCTTTGGTTTCTCTACATGAGGGAGTGCGGATATTATCTCCAGGGTATGCTTGGTCACAGTAGTTTGAAGACTAGAAAGAATGTGTATTTAACTACGCACTTCTTTCGATTGTTGCGCGGTATTATTGACAACCCTGAAATTATGCGGAGCATTAGCTTTTATGTTCCGGAAAATTACCTTAGACAGCGTCAGCATAGACTGTTTCACATTCCAATATACAGGACCAATCTGCCAATGTTTATTCCTGTTGGAAGGGCTATCTCTATGTTGAACAATATTACTTTGGACATTGACATTGTTCACGTCTCAGGGAGATTTCAGAGTTTGGTGGTAAATAAACACTTCCCATAACAAAAGTATCACTTTGTGTTTTCACTTTCACAAATAATTGTTCAACACATAAATATTTCGTGGATAACTTTGTAGACGAGTATTTCTTGGATACAATTAAAGCGATACCACCCCCTTTTGTTTTGTTACTAGTATTCACATTTATTCACAAATCGAAAAATAATATTTTTTTTAAAAGAAAAAAAATAAAAGCGTTCTTATGATTTACCCAAATATTTCATTTTGAGGGCCATTTTCAGCGAGTTGTAAATAACTCACTATTAGAAAATGGAATCTAGTTGGAGTAGAGTGTGATTCGAACCACGGAACTTTGAGCCGTGAGTCCGAGACACTAGCCACGGGACCACAACCCGATTATTTACCTTGCATTTTTTTCAATCTTACATCAAATGAACACCATTTTTTATGTTTTCAGTATTATTTTTTATATTGCATTGTGTAAAAATAAAAATATCATATTAACATTTATTTCATTTCAAGCCTTTAAGACTATATTATATTGGTGTATTTAAAAAAAAATATACCTCTAAAAATAAAAGAGTTATTGACTTTTGATCCGAAACTGACCTTTATTTTCCATAGTGGGCCGTTTTAATAGCACCCTTTTATTAATTATGTCGATAACGCTTGTCTCAACCTTGCATAATGAACAGATCTCGACATTAATTCGTGGACCATTCACAAATATTATTTTACACAATCCCATGAGAGATCGCATTTCGCTAGCATTAAGCCTGCTTTCATGTCGACCTTATCACACTGTGCCTTATCTGTAAACCTGGTATAAAGTTACGCCCAGA
>NW_028278986.1:0-56028 GCF_059751315.1 Micrasema longulum
TCCCTTAGACTGAAAGTTGTGTTAATTTAAAAAATGTTTTTCAGCATCAGGGTGTAGTGTCTAGTAACTCTAGTATTTATGATTTTTGCCATGGGAGCATTACATTATAAACAAGTTTTGTGCATGTTTAAACAATGAAATACTTAATAAATAAATATTATCTATTTCTTTGAGTGACTTTCGCGTTGCTTAAGCTAGGGTTCCTACGACAGCGGTGCCCGTATTTATACGGACGTAGTAAACGGTGATGCGGCGGACTGCCGTCGTAACGGTGACTAGAGAGTGGTTTCCTAGGAATACGGTGTAGATAAATGTTATCAACACCGTTTTCCTTGGAAACCACTCTCTAGTCACCGTTACGACGGCTCTCCACCTCATCACCGTTCACTACGGCCGTTAAGATACGGGCACCGCTGTCCTAGGAAACCCTAGCTTTACATCCTACAATATGTTCATTCCGGCATTGATGACATGAAATATTTATTTTAAAAATATATATCATAATGCGATACAAAAAATGCAACTATGCAGCAAATACTATGATGTACAGTAGAAAGCTTACAGTAGGCACCCAATGAGGAATTCCAGCCCAACCCGGAATCAAATTTTAAAAATGTTTTCGTATACACGTGAATATTTAAAAAATTTGGAGTAGGATGAAATATCTCAATATAATAATAAAAATGTTAAAAATAGTACTCATTTTAAAATCGTAAATAATGACGTTACTCCTTATATCTACGTGTAGTATTTCCAGTTCCCGCTTTAAAGCCCCCGCATCTTGTAAGGAACGTTTTGACCATAGAAAAAAAGAGTATAATTTGTATAATTTGACATTTCATGTCAACTTTCTAGGTTTTTCCAAATCGAAACGTTCGTAAAAACAACCATAACATAGAAATGAGCAAATTACGATCAACTAAACGAGTAATCAAAGCAATATTCCATAGATTCAGTTTTGTTATTGGCTGGAGAAATACAACTTACCGCGGTCAGTGAAAGTAAGAACGCCAACCGTTTCATGACGTCACTACTGAAAAGTGACACACTGATTACAGTCATTTGGCGCGGTATTTGATGAATAAAACTTTAAAAAACCATATCTTTGTAAATAACTCACAAAAAATATATATTTATTTTTGCTTAGTTAAATAGTACGCTAATAGAAAAAAAAATAGAAAACAGTGGAATTCCTCATTACAGAAAGCTGTTATATAATATAGTAATCTAAACTTAATATCCAAAAATATAAACCATAAAAGTATTTTGCTTGGTTCAGTGGCACATAGTAGCGTTTATGTATCAATGTTGATAAAATATTCCACTAAGTTGTTATTTTGAAATGGTTTAAAAATATTAAACTTTTACTTTTTCAACAAAGACGTTAAGTATTTTTTGACGACGACGAAACTGTTGGTTAGAACCTTTTTAAAGAAGGGTAATATATTTCCAACTATATCTCCATCACTCCACTCCCAGTTGACAGATGCTGCGATTCGTTTTTAATTTATGTTAATTCGGCTATTTTACATTGCCTCGAGTTTACACACTTGTTCCGCTGGTACGTGTTTAACATATTTTGGTTAAAATATACACATTAAATTAAGCGAACTGCTTCACGTTTTCGTTATTACAATTTACAAGTAACAACTCTGTCTGCGGGGGTTATTTTTATATCTACAAAGTAATTAAATTGAGCTTTTTTGTTACAACTTGAATAAAAATGTAATTAGTCTATACAGTATGCACTCTTACCGCTCCATATCAATTTATTCTTAACCTTATGCTAATACAATTATGAATATAGCACCCGCATAGGTAGGTAATATGTAGGTTCACCAATTTATTTATTTATTTATTTATTATCATTATATTACATACACAAAATTATAATTTATGTAAAGTTGCTTTGACTGTCTGACTAGGGTTATTTACCCCGTTCTAAAACAGTCAAAAAAATATAAAAAACAGTAATCAATTTATAGAAACAGTTATAAAGATACAGGACAAAGTGAAAAACAAAGTAAAAAATGGAGTAAAAACATGGTAAAAAATGTAGTGAATTGAAGTGTTTCTTGATTTTTTGTCACGTCAAGAAGCATTACTGTGTAAATATTGTGTTATATACTTTGTACATATTGTGACTCGATGATTTGGGGGCCGCACAAACTGACGTAGGTACTCTCTTATCATGGAGAAAATCTAAAAGAAATTTAGACTGAGTTTCTCCGGGGTATGTTCGGGTACAAAAGTTTAGAGACTAGAAGGAATGTGTATTTGACTACACATTTTTATCGATTGATGCGCGGTTTGGTCAATAATCCTGAGGTTATGATGAGTATTGGTTTGTATGTTCCTGATAATTAACTAAGACGACGTCAGCATAGATTGTTTCATATTCCGATATACAGGACCAACCTGCCTGTTGGAAGAGCTACCGCTATGCTGAACAATATCGCTCTGGGCCCCGATTACAATGGGAAGTTTTATCTACAAAGTAAAATTAAGTAAGCAGAATATGCGTACATTTTTTTCTTCTAAACATGTTCAATTAAAGGTTCCTGACGAAGATACTTTAAATGTTCATACAAATATACTCATTTTCGTACAAAAATACCGGTTTTTCTTTATAGACAGTCGAAGATAACTCTGTTAAGTTCTCATTGTAATGTTCCATGTATCCAGAAGGGTTTTCCGGAGCAAGATTCTCCTACTTTTTTGACAAGAGTCTCTTTATATATTTTTTTATATTACAATTTTTTCATAATTACAATATTTTTTTTAATTTTTGACGTATAAATTTGTTTAATTATACCTATAATTGTCTTATCAAATATTGTATGTACATCTTGAATTTTAGTTTGTAACGTATGTTATTTTTAATAAATAAATTTAATTTAATTATTCGTTCATATGCTCTACATGTCTAAACCGACGCAGAACTCCTTTCATGATTTTGTCGATAATGCTTGGTTTTGGCCGAAACTAAAACAGAAGCAGACATTTGGTTTCGATTTCGGCCGAAAATCTTGTTTCGGTCGGTCTCTAATAATAATAGACCGAAAACTATTGCAATATGTATTTTTGAAACAACTTTTTTATGTATTTTTTAAAAATGTTTGTGGCATTAACTTTGTGGTTATTTATTTTATTAAATTGATAATGTTTTGTTCAACTTTTATTGAAAGGAAAACTTCGTTTTTACTCAGTATATTTTTATTTATTGACAACATATTTGTTTCATAAGTATTATCAGTATTATATGTATATATTTATGTAAATACTAAATACCATTTTAAAAACATCCATAAATATGGTTGTTTTCCAAGACAGTTTATTAGCTAGAAATTTTAGATGGCATATTAAATTAAAAAGGCTTTTCGTCGGTAACTATTTATGTTTTTCTTTTATCTCCATAATCTTAAAAAATCAATTCCTTTGAGATTATCTCATTCTTTATTACTGTTTTCTAAAAAATTGTCCATTTCTGATCGAATCAAAAATAGCTTAACTATTACAAACATGCATAAGTTACATGTAAAAAGAGACTTTATTGTAATTTTAGTATATTTAATGCGCTATAAAATTGTTCAGCTAAGTGTCTTCTAAGTGTTGATCATAGAATGTTTATAGTTTCTTAATCTATCGTACAGTATCTAAGTTTTATTGCGGAATTAAAATTCAACCGTCCCGGTTTATACACAATAAAATGTTTGTTTTAACAGGCAGGTACGATTCCAAATATTGCACTGTCAATAAAATACCAATTTGTATAATAAAAAGTAATGGCAATGTGACATAAATGGAGTTTATTTATATTGGTCAATGTTTTTTTTTAGTTCGCGGCCCCGTAGTGTTAAAATGGCGTTATCATTTGCAGTGAATTTGTATACAATTTCGAGTCTTTATGTGTCAATACAGATATATAAGTTTATAAAAGAATGATTGCGGCTGATATGAAGTGCCCAAAATGTCACGTAGGCAAAATGTATCCAACAGCGAGTTTTTGCAAATCTTCAAAACGCCATTTGTCAGAAACCCGGATGAAAATGGCGCATCTTTCTGCCACTATAATTCGGCTCTAATGACCACCCATTTGACTAATTTACGTATTATTCGGATGAATTTATAAAAATAATACTTTTCCCGAGTATTTATACTCTGTCGAATAGATGAGATGTTTATTTTAATAGCGCGCGCGGCGCCAGAATTTCACAAATCTTTTCCGCGCCATCTTGTGAAAATGGTGAAAAAATAAAAGACGTTAATGGAAAATGTCACCTTGCCGGATGTGACACGAAGCATTTGGGGTCATTAGGGAATTTTATTTTAAGATAAAGATGAGAATGCTTTTAGTTATGGGTGAGTGGAGTGATCTGTAGCCCTTTCGCTTATACTTCCCGTAGGAATTTCATTTAATTAAACTCAGGCCAGAACTTAAATGAAAGCGATATAAAATTATTCAATAAACGCCCGGCATTATTATTGTTATTCACTGTCCTGCGATCTACGTTTAAATGTTTTTTAGAATGTCCATACATTTTACTCGTAATAGGTTTCCTATGTACGTTGGTATAATATTGGTTTTTTATTACGCGTTTTCGTGATAATAAATGGATAGCTATATTTTATTCCTTTGTAACTATCTATGCATCTATGGCTTCAATGCCAAATTTATTGCTCAGAAGTTTTTTATGTTTAATAAATACCGGATACATCCTAATACCCAATATTTTAGGCACCTTAAATAATAATAAAATTAAACATACCGAGGGTTGTGTAAAAAATAAGGTTCTCAAATTTTTTTCAGGTTTAAGGCATTTTTTTATTTGAACTGAAAAATACATCATTGGAAAGCTGAATTTCTTGACTATTTTTCAACATAATCACCAGTGTTTTTAACGCATTTTTGTTGACGACTAATCCACTTTTGGAATCCAGATTAAAAGAAGTCCGCCGCCAGTCCGTGGAGGAATTTGGTGACCGCTTCCTGCACTCTTACATCAGTCTCGAAACGTTGTCCACCCAAGTGTTGCTTTAATTTTGGAAACAAGTGGAAGTCACTCGTTGCAAGATCAGGGCTGTGGGAGCCTGTTCAACGAGATCCCAGCCAAAATGTTCGATTAAATCCTTGGTTTGGCGAGAGACTTGCGGGCGCGCATTGTCGTGGTGCAGTCTAACGCCTTTCGTCAGTCTTCCTCTCCGGCGATTTTGGATGGCTCTTCTGAGTTTTTTCAAGGTCTCGCAATAATTTTCCGAATTTATTGTGGTCCCTCGAGCCATAAACTCAACAAGCAGAACGGTCACCAAATTCCTCCACGGAAATTAAGCTTTCCAATGATGTATTTTTCAGTTCAAATAAAAAATGCCTTAAACCTGAAAATAATTTGAGAACCTTATTTTTTACACAACCCTCGTATTACCATTGTTATGGTATATTGCACATAACATTGTATCCAACTCTATGCTTAAAATGTATTAAATATTGATATATTAATGGTATATTCTGACACTCATCCACCCGATGATAGATTGTTACTGTATTATACACAGAGCTTTTCAAAGTAGTAAAATGTGCAAAGTTATATGACACGTACTAAATACAATTTTTTTATCGTGAATTTAAATAAAATAATATTATGTAAAGAAAAAAAGTGGTATTTTCTAGCAATTTATTTATTTATTTTGATTACGAAAATGAAACTGTTTTCCATTTTTTTTTGTTTATCATCACCATAATTGCCTTATCCGCATCTGATGATGCATAGGGCACTGTATTGTTAACCTAAATGTAATGTATCTCGATCATCTGTTATAGGAAGTAGGAAGATAACCAGAAACAATGAAATACTTCATTGAGTGGATTTGAAAACAAATATTTTATGTGAACCTTCCCAGGAATCGAACCTAGCACACAGACATATATCTGAAGACAAGTGTTATGTTTTTCAGCGTGTTCAAGTGATATCTTAGATTTTTTGTTATGAGATTTGTATTATTTTATAAATTCAAGTAATTTTTTTTTTGCACCACAACAGGCCAGGAGGCCCAATTACAGTGGTGAATTACATCACAGAACACCCAGGCTTGAGGAAAACCACATTTAATTTTTATGTTCTCACCGGGAATCAAACCCGGAATCTTCCATGTGTGAGTCAAGCGTCTTGACCACTACGCCACGGAGGCCGCCAATTATTTGAGTATTATACATTTTTTACACATCTTTATATATATATATATAATTCCTCTGTACGCGTGATGTCACCGAACTCCTCCTAAACGGCTTAACCGATTCACGGGCGGTTTTCAGAGAAATATAGATCTTTGCGCTGTGCGTGTTCGTAGATATAAAAATCTTAAATCTAGTGTAAAAAAGAAGTAAAGAGCATAAATGTTTTATTCATCGATCTACCAGGGTTGCATGCGAGGAGAATGCATTTACAAAAACCTGGAAAGATGTTGTTTTTTGCGTATAAAAAAAGTTTGTTTTTGAATGTTTACAAATAGCATTTGGTCTTTGTGGATCTCAATTAGATTCTTACCTTAAATTTCTTATAATTTTTACCCATTTATTTCTTTTTACTGGATTTTTGTAATACTAAAATAATGTTAAATTCAATACATTATTTTTAATCGTGTTCATACATAAGTACACCCCTTTGTTGGTGAGAAAATCGGAGTTTGACGTTTGCAAAAAGAATGCCATATTTGAAAAATTATTTATTTTATGTTTTGGAATTTAACCGTAAACAAGTTCCTAGGTTCCTACTTAAATGAAATATTTGAATATTAACAATTTTTAGTTTTGGAATTCAACCACAAACAATTATCTAGGTACCTACTTATCAATGAAAAGTCTTTTTCTAAGATAATAGCAGACAAACCAACGTTTGGGCAGGACAACGTCTGTCGGGGCCGCTAGTAATATTATAAAGCTACAAGTATTATATGTAGGCTTATTTTGCAACAACGATACGTCACTAAAATTAAAATTTACTTTTTACATATTTTAGATTTCTAAGTACCTATCCTTGATTTTACTTGTCAGAAATTTTACGAGGGGTAGCTGAATGTGACCCTAAGGTTTGTCACAATGTTTTGATCGTGGGGTATGTTACGTGAACGTATGCATGTGATGATAAGCTAGTGTCTATATATTATCTAAATTTCATTTATGATTTTTTCAGATAGTAATGGGCTGAGGAAGATGTCCCGCGCTCCGCTTCTTCCCCTCTTCATCTTGGCCCTCCTCCCGCCCTTCGCCCAGTCAGGTAAGCTACCCGAGCCAATACAGCCTTCGCTAATTCATTCATGCAACTTCGTATCCTTTAAGGCCACATTCTGGTATGTTCCAAGGATATTTTCATTCACTATCGAACCTGTTTGATCATTAACGATACTAGGATAGCAAAAAAGATTATCGATTCAGTGGGTACATTTCTTTACTTGCGAATTAAAAATTTATGCATGCTTACATCAATTAATTATGCCAACTTTTTTTATAAGCCTGATGATCATATAAGTACAAAAAGTGACAGTTAATGGGAATTGATTGAAATGAGGCAACAATGTTTTCAATTTGTCTAATTATTTGTAGACAAGGACTGGATAAGATGAAAAAAGATATTAATTAGTTGCAATAGACAGGGAAAACAATTTTGAGAAGAGAATATGAAATTCTAGGTATTTACAGGGCTTATGACCTGTCATTGGCTGGTTTATTTTTATTTATTTATTTATTTCACATAAAACTTTATATTTTTTCTTTTCTATATGAACACCTCACTGGGCCTTACCCGTGTCGAGACATTCATTTACATTATTTTTATATTATGTTCTAGTACATAGTAAATAAATATAATATAATAAATAACACTGTATGGATATAAACATAAAATATAAATAGCAGACATGCGGCGGCCTCCGTGGTGTAGTGGTCAAGACGCTTCACTCACGCACGGGAAGGTTCCGGGTTCGATTCCCGGTGAGAACACAAAAATTAAAATGTGATTTTTCTCAAGCCTGGGTGTTCTGTGATGTAATTCACCACTGTAATTGGGCCTCCTGGCCGTTGTGGTGCAAAAAAAAACAACAATAATTCCGAGTTCAAATATACTACTGTTTTGGTAGGGTGATCATCTCAAGGCAGTTTTCGGGAACCAAATCCAGAAGCCATTTTTAACAAATAATTTAAAGTTATGTTTATTTGTATCAATTTTTTAATCAACAGGTAGAGTGTTGTAAATTTTGGGAGCAAGGTACATGTGACTCCTCTGACCAAACAATGTTGTTATTTTAGGTGGCACTTTACACACTGTGTAACATTCACCATTCTGCCTATTTTTAAACATCCATATATCCTAAACTCTTCCATCTGTTGACTTTATCTTGTCTCCTTTATTGCTTTCGCTTGATAAGGTAAAAAATTTCAATAATCACAGTTTGAGTAGGCGTGAGTGGTGGCAAAAGTTGGTTTGCAACCATAAGTCCTTGGGTTAGTCTGCTGTTTTTGGGTGCGCTGCCGGTGACCGCCCTTGAGGGTCCCCTGGGGGCGTTCTGGTCCTCCAGAGAGTAGATACTATCGTTTCCTATCACTGTCAACATAAAAGGGTTTGAACTGGGTGATGAAAAGATTTCAGTCTTGAAATCGAACCTTGAACTTTGATCCGTTAGTTCGAGACACTAGCCACAGGACTAAAACCCGACTCATAATCTAAAAAAAAATATTCAAAACGTACGGCTTCGTCCAGAGTCCTGATTCTATTTCATACACAAAACTGTATTCTTTATCCGCCTGGACACGGTAAATCTTCACGGTAAGGTCTGAATTATTTATTGTTGCGTTGCGCATAGAAAATAGTCGCAGAAGGCAAAACTAGCTGTTCACAATGGAGTTCTAGTGCCAACCCTAATGTATGGGGGAAGCATAGAATTGCAAAAAAAATGATGAAAGTAAGTTGAACGCTGTCGAAATGCGATCTCTCGGGCGAATGTGTGGTAAAACGATGTATCCGTGAATTATGTAAGCATTATGCCAGAATCAAGGGGTGCCGCGTTGGTTTGGACATGTAGAGCGAATGGACAGCGAAATAACGGCTAAAGGGATCTACGATGCGAATGTTGATGGATGCAGAAAACGAGGAAGACCGAGAAAGGCATAGCACGATCAAGTGCATCAAATACTTGAAGGTGGACATGTCAAAAGTAGGAATAATCGACGTGCGTGCATGAGAAGATATATTAATATAGAGGAAGCGAGGTCTGCGTGCAGACAGAGTGATGTGGCGTTCTATTCTGTCTGCGTACCCCTACGGGAAACAGCTTGATGGTTTGTTTGTTGTTTTTTGCATAGAAGTTAAAGATAAGAGAGATTATGCGTGATTTTGTCGATTAGTCGATTTCGCACACTATGCTATAGCTCCAGAGACCTTACAAACATTATTATCATTTTCCCAGAATAAAAAAACGATAAATATTTTATCACTGTTTATTTTGGCATGGAAATAATCTGCATGGGAAATATTATTGCAAAAAACTCGCACGTTGCAATTGCAGTACCTATTTTAAATATGATATTTGTATGGATGAGCCGGGTTGCGATCCCGTGGGCGCGCGCTATAGTTCACGAACTCGCGGATCAGAGATACGAAGTCAGAACCCCGCTCTACAACAACCCTATCACCACCTTTTAACGCAGTTCAAAGGTAAACAGCTGAAACGAACTCATTCCGTTTTTTTTTTTAAATTGAGTTATTAATGCCATTTTCGTCTCCTGCGCCGTTTATGAACGCTATTTTCATATGTACATGTCGAGACTGTATAAACTAACATAGATATTTACGTACTAAAATGTGTATATTTGTATACAAATTCAAAGTATCTTCGTCGGTAACCGGTAATTTAAAATGTTTAGAAAGAAAAAAAATTGTAAACATATTCCATTTTTCATACAGAAAAAATAATTTTACATTGTAAGTTAGTGAAAAAAAATCTCAAAGATTATGAAATCACTAAAAATAGTCAACGTTTAAATAGGTATTTCAGGTATTTGTAAATATGGTACGGCCTTTTTTTTTAGTTTATCGTAATGCTTAAATCTTCTTCTAAGTCGCAATATCTTGTTATTTTCAATAATAAGTTTTGTTGGGTCATTTATTTATTTATTATTAATTATATTATACATACATTTGTTAAGGACAGAGACACAGTTTATAGCGACACAATCAGGAACGACCCATGTCTGTGAACTTGCTCCGACTCGCTAGAAAATCCGTGTTGAGTCGGGGCACTTGTAATGCATTAATAACCATACATTCACTCACATATATACATATATATTCGCACATACATATCTTTATTATATTTTATACATAAATATACATATATATTTAGTTTAAGTTTATACACATCATTGATACTTGATACATTATATCGTATAAACTGTCGCCATTCTAAAGTTGTAAAAATCCTACACAAATCTTCATACAAAAAAGCCAGATTACAAATGTCGAATCATTCACGTTTCACTCGCCGTCCTCGCCGAGGACGGTGGACGTCTCTAGCACTGAGTCCATGAAACTTTTTTCAAACAAAAAAAATACGGTATTTTTATGTACATATACAAATAATCGCACAATGGGAGAATCGTAAAACATAATTAAGAAAAGCAGAAGCAAGCAGCATTTGAGACTTCTTCACATCTCTAGTAGAAACAGGAATGTAATTTAATAATATTGAATATAAAATATTGCAATTACTAGGCCTTCTTTTTCTAACGGACTTTCATCATATTATGATGCGATACTGTGCAGAAATATACACGTCGCGTGTAATGAAAAAAATATTTAATTGCACTGCAATTATTGTGAAAAAAAATAGAGAATTTTTTTGTATTATGTAAATAGAATTATTTATCTGTATGTGGAATAATGAGATAAATTGTACCAATTTCGACAAATATCAGCTAGTGTTGTATTTCTAGCAAACCAAATCATCGAAAGAGTTGAAAGTTTCTAAACATTCATTTATTTTTACTATTATATCTTTTACTACTTTTTTTTGTTTTTACTATGTATTTTAATGGGTTTCTAAATATGTTTTTTACTGCTTCTTTTACTACATTTTTTTACTTTGTTTTTTTATTTTGTATTCTACTATGTTTTTGACTATATTGTTACTAAGTCTACTACCTTTTTTAATATGTATTGATTACTGTTATTTTTTAATATATTTTTTGACTGTCTTAGAACGAGGTTAATAACCCTAGTTAGACAGTCAAAGCAACTTTGTATAAATGTGTAATTTTTTATTGCGTTAGAGTGAGATTGATGTATGACGAACGATCGAACTTACGAAATGAAATTGTGACAGAATAAGCCTACTGTTTTTTTGCATGAATGGTTGTTATACAGGTTAATCAAATATTTTTAAAAATTTTTATTGCATTGAATGAACCTGTGCACGTATATCGTAAAATAAATCATGGAAATACGATAGCCAAATTGCATTTTATTTATGCATTAAAATGAAAAATGCGTTGTTACTTAAAAATCTCTATGTGCTTAAATAGAAATAGGATTTTATAATAGAACAATTGAAAACGAGTCAATCTTTAACTGAATATATGTATGATCTTATTTTGAAAAATACATCCATTTAAAAAAAAAGTGAAAATTCGAAAAAAGAACGAGCATGCAATTTAAATTTCAAAGGAAAGGTAATTAAATGATTTCGGTAATTCAATTTCATTCTGAGTTAAAAATTATTCATTTTCCCGGTATGCGACCCTCGGTGCAACGTGAAGCAGTGTATGTTCAAAAATTGCAATTGTATGCGTTAGTAGTCTGGATCTATTTTGACGAAATTTATTCTCCCACGCCTAGGCTATGTTCCCTTAAGTTAGACAAATAAAATGAAATGAACAAATATCACAGTTGGAGAACATTTTAGAAAAGAAAATATTGAATTTACAGGGCTTATGGTCTGTCATTGGTTGATTCAAGTGGCCACTGTACTCACTGTGGATTATTATATTTTCATATTTTTCAATTCTTTCATCTGTTGATTTTTATGAAGTTAAAGAGCTGAAACCTTTATTGATGCCGGTGAGACTTGATGAGATTCCTCCTCTAAAATGTCCTTCATCTCTCGTAATTTGTTAATATTTACTATCGAGCGGATGAAATCCAGTCTTTGTCTACAAACATTAGCATTAATTAAAAATATTGCTGATGAAATTAACAAATTAAACATAATATATGGAAAATCACAATGAGGGCTTTCAATACAAATATTTATTATTATTTATTTGACACTTGTATTCTGCATTACTTTACGGGCTGTTTAACCCATCACGTAATGTAGACTGTAAATATAAGTTTGAAGTTAATGAATAGAAAGCAGATATCTTCTTAACTGCCGATATGTACAGAAAAATAGATCCGTATTATCCGCAGAAACCGTATTCAGCAAGCAAATTGCCCTATTAATCGATGAATTCTGACTTGTATTTTTACGGCTTCAGGAGCTCAATCACAGATGGCTATCGACATGCTAAAAAACGTGCTAAGTATTTGAGCGATCACCACGAACAATCATGAACACGCTGAAGTTAAAGCGGTCGCGTTGCAAAACGAAATTCAACTTCGGTCAGTTCAAGAGGATTGGTTGAATCTCGCACAGGAACTTATCTATGGCGTTTTGCAACGCGACCGCTTTAACTTCAGCGTGTTCATGATTGTTCGTGGTGATCGCTCAAATACTTAGCACGTTTTTTAGCATGTCGATAGTTATCTGTGATTGAGCTCCTGGGTGTGTTAAATAGTGCATGAGATCTCGCTCTAGTATAATTATTGGGAACATACAAACTGATATCTTTCAGTATATTTGAAATATAAATACTCACAGAAATTAGCTTATAGAAATGTTGTGTACCTATACGTAATATTTTTCTTTTTTGAGTCATTGGTCAATAATAATGGTACAAACCTTATTTTATCTTGCGATGAAAGCAATTTAACAATTGATACACTATAATTTTAGTCTATGGAATTTTCCGATGGTGGTTGGTTTCCCTTACAAACCTACAATTTGTAGACATCAACGTGCGGTCTAAACAAAACCTAAAAAAAATAAAACCCCTTTTAAACTATAATTGTTTAAAGCGATATGAGTGAACGTGTTATTACTAAAGTATATTACACCAGAGATGGAGAGAATTTTTGTTAAGGCAATACGAAAGTCTAGCCATTAGAGGGGTCATGGCATGACGAATAAAGTTCTGTCTGTGAAATAGAACCAGGATTCCGAGTAAGTGTTTTCGATTCGAAGGCTACTCTCAGGTAAAAATCCTGAAAAAGGAAATCGAGTGCGGATAAGTCGGCCTCGTAGTGTAGTGGTTGGCGCATTTGCCTACCATGCTTGAGGTCCCAGGTTCGATGCCTGGCAGGGTCGACGTGAAATACTCGTTTTAAAGGGGGTTTAGCACTGCAATATTTCACTGACGTCAGAGATGAGATACTGAATGGTCTGACAGGGGTCATGCGACCAGCGTGGAATGTGGATCTGATGGCCAACAGTACGAATTTTGCACTCTTCCGTCAGTTTGTCCGGACTTGGGTATCGCGTTGGGAGCTCCTCAGATGCGTGGACGCCTGGGTGGGTAAAATATGGTGGGACAGGCAACTGTTCCTGTGGGATGCTCATTTAGTTGGGACTGTGCTTCTTTCCGAGCGGAACGCACACGTTATTTTGTTTTGTCCTCCCCTTACGGGGGTGGTATTCGGATCCTCTGCCTCTGACCACCCAGGGAGTCCTTCTTTATCCAAAGTCGTTCTCTTATTGTAAATATCCGTGTTTTTACTTATGTTTTGTGTAAGTTATGTTTGTTATGTTACTATAGTTTTAAGAAAAATGTTTTTGTATATTTGAATACGTTTATTTGTGTAAATTGTTTGTTAACATATTTTTTTGAATAAAAAAAAACTGAGGCATTGAGGGGATCCTGAGGGGTGGGGACGACGTGTTGGCCTCTGTCCATACGTCCTCCACCCCCCTCCTTAATCTGCATAGAGTTTGTATTCCTTATGAATATTTATAATAACTTTCCTCTATTCGTAGCTGACAGAGAGTCCCTCACTCTATAACAGCTGCGGGTGGATGGTGGGCTTAAGGGTCTCCCTTCAATGCAATATTTCACTGTCCCTGGACTGGTACCTGAAACGTTAGACTGAAGGATAATACATAATTGACTAATTTTTTGATGTTAACATAAGGTGGGTCCGTTTTTCTCCAAATGAAGAGAACAAGAGAACACAACCAAAAAATATTACAACAAATTAATGAGTAATGTATTCTCCTTCATTATTTTAAAACAAATTAGTAAAATATTGTAGGATGGGTTGGTGCATATGCCAATATATTAAACCCTCTTAAAATAGTACAAAGGTTAATTATTAAAGTAATTTTAAAGAAACCCTCAACATTCAATACGGAAAGTCCATATAAAATATTTAAGGTTCATACAGTAGACACTATTTATAAAATAAATTCCATTATACAAATTAATAAAGAAGAAAAAATAAAAGAACCTGAGATGAATACGTCACTCAGATATAAAAATAATATTAAACTCCTGGTCAAAATAGCTTTGTCTTCAAAGGTGTAAAAATTTAACCCGCTAAGCCTATATTTTGAGTCTTGTCAGCAGGTGGGATAGAGGAGATTTGGACGGAGGAAATGAAAAATACACCGCAACACCCAGACCAATTGAGAAAAAAATATTTCTTGGATTATTTTTTTTCAACTGGCGGGAATCGAACCCGCGACGCCAGTTTCATAGTTTCCTTCTAACCAACTGCGCCACGGCGCCTGCCAATAATATATCAATAAATAAAATAATAAATTTTAAAAAAATATATCAATAAATAGATTTAAAGTAAATCTAAAGAAATTTTTGGAACACGTGTAAAAACTGCATAAAATTTTTATTAGTATGAATGTATTATTATTTTATGTTTTTTCTTTATATATCCTATGTTTTTTTTTTCTCATGTACTCGTATATTCAAAATTATATAAACTCTCATAAATAAAAAACTACAACAGTGTAAGTCTAACATTTACTAAGTGAAAACATTTACTAGATGTATAAAAGTAGACCTGAATAGATTTTTTTTTTTGATTTGGAAGCTTTATTCCCTCGATTGAGCGTGAACAGAAAGAGGTGTCGAAAATGATCACTTTCATCTATTTGACGGTATATTTTGAAGGCTTATAATCAAATTAAATAATATATGTAATGTGTACAAATATCATGTGGAGCAGAAAGTTTTATTTCGAATGACGCTCTTTGACTGACTTTTTTTGCTCATTTTTTAATTTGTAAAAATACGGAAACAACTTACGTTGTTTTTTTTTTAAATAAAAAAAAAAAAAAATGACGTTGCATAGTAAATTTGATGCTTTTGCTAAAGTCACGTTGAAATATTTTATACCACGTAATATATTATCAATTTTAATAGACTCCCTGGTAGATAAATCCTGCAGTGTAATGCCTACAAGCATTTTAACATACTTAAAATATGCTCGTTCAATTTCTTCGGCTTTGTCTTTTTTTACTCATTCTACGTCAATATAAGTACTTCTCAGTTTATGTTTGTGTGAAAAAAGAAGATTTATAAAATAAGCTACATAATGCTCGCACGTACAAGCGTTATTACTCCCCATTATATACTACGCTGTTTACATGACTGATTTTAGCTGTGAACTGCTTGACAAACTCGAACGACTTTAGAATACATGTATTAGGTAGATATATATTATCGGTCCTATTTGGAAATATGACCTATCTGATTATCGCAGGCAACTGAAATGGCTCAAAATTAAACAGCGGAGACACTATCACAACATCTCACTTCTGTTCAATGTGCTACATAGTCTTAACGCTCCAATCAGGGGCGTGCGATGAGGATTTAGATTAGGGAAGTAGCCACTTAGAACCAGGTAAAATATGTACCTATTACCAACACAGCAATTCGAGTTTCATGCTTTGAAATAAACTGAAAAGCTATTATGCCATAATTCCAGCATAAAAGAACCATAGTTAAATATTATTATACCACCGGGTAACCCGCATAATGTATTAAAAATAAACAAGAAGCTCAATAAAAAATAACTATCGTCGTGCTAATAAGCGACGTGATAACAATTTCTCACTATGGTTGTTAATCGTATTCGCGATCACAATGCAACATCCGTGAACACCTAATATTAAATGTCAAAATATTTACGTTTCGGGACGTATAATCCTGCTGCGCAATCACATATTTGAATTTCACCGGTGTAAATATGGAAAATATTCCAAAACTGCCATTTTTATTTATTTATTTACTATGCTATTTATTTCATTTAGCCAGCGGTTGGCAAGCCAAATGCCAAGAAAAGCTGTCACCATAGTAATTGTAATTTATTTTTTTCTTTTTTGTATTAGATACTCCTTACTATTTTGCAAATGCAATAAATTGTATTAATTTTTACAGTAAACGCCGATTTTTCCCCAGTGAACTGTATTTATTTACGAGGAAAACAAAAAAAAAAAACCTACACGAGCGTAGAGATTACACACGCGTTGACTTATGACTGCGATAACTTAATCATGTTCATCGTTGTTCATTGTGATCGCTCAAATGCTTAGCATGTTTTTAAGCACGTTGATAGTTATTTATTTATTTATGCTTTATTAAGTTAGTTCATAACATCTTAAGAACTTATATAAACTTTTAATAACATTATAATTTTTTTAATAAAAATTTCTCAATAACATATTTTTTCAAATTAATTTAGAATATTTCGATCTTTTCTATCTCCTTTATTCTTTCAGGTAACTCATTGTACAGCTTCAATCCCTTGTTCAATGAGTTTTGAGATTCTGTTTTTCTCATCATTGGTAATCTTATCTTTTTTATCCTTTGTTTCATATGTACGACATTGTTGTTTAAATTTTATTATTGTTTTTATTTTATTCACTCCCTTAATTATTTTATGCACTAAAAATTGCTACATTATATTTAATTTGCTGCTTTACTGTGAGCAAGCCAATTTCTTTGTGCATTATTTCTACATTAAAATATATATTTCTTTTGAGTATAATCCTCATCGCCTAATTTGGAAGAATTTGTAAATTTATAATTTCTCCTTCATTACATAAAAAAAATAATGGAAGAACAGTAATATATGTGTGGACATATGATGGTTTTATATATAAGAACACTACTATTTATATCTATTACATTTCGCAATCTTCCCGTAAATGAAATTTTTTTTGTTACATATTGACAATGTGTTTTGGAATTCGAATATCTACCCAAGTATCTGTGATTGAGCTTCAGGATTTGTTTGTTAAAACTGCTTCCACAGAGCATCTAAAGATTTCAATTTGCCTACTCGTGGACCAGTAAATTCAGTACTGAACGACCGCCTTATAGGAATCAATCGACTTAAGCGGTTCCCTTTTCCAAAATTAGACGGAGCGCGGTTAATTTTATTTCAGTTTTATTAACAAAAAATATTGTTTGTAGTTACTAAAAGGCTAAGTTAATTTATTTATAAAAAATGAGGTACTGATTGTTTTGAAAGCAAATTTTTAGGGAAGCATTGCACGGTGGTCCCGCGTCTTTGGAGGGGCGGTCATAGCCTTTTGCTGTTGTAATAAACATTCAAAGCATATGCTACTGTATTTAAAAAAATACTTCTTCATAAGAATTTCAGAAAAAAAAACAACTCATTTTTATTGAAATATATAGTTTTTTAGTTAAATAAAATAGGAAAAAATGTAAAACAATGATGATTAGTATAAACATATCAAAATTGTATAATTTCTTTTTATCGGTTTATTTAGTAGGTACACAAAAATTACATTTTGACACAAAAATACATAGTGAAAGAGTACAAATATAAAACTAAACGTACAAAAAAATAACGGTTTATTAAAAATCTAGTGTAAGTGTTGTCAATTTACATAAATAAAAATGTCAGCACTTAATATTTACAAAACTTTATATTTTCAAAGAAAAATATTAAAAACTATTAGTTGCACTTTAAAAAAAAATTAAACACATAACAAACTCTTTTGACAAAATAGACTTCTTCTTACGAGGCAAATTCCTAAGGCTTGAAATTAAGGGATCTGAAGTAAGAAGAAGGCTATATAAGAGACCGGTATTAGATAAAGTTCGTGACATTTTTCGTGTGTTATCGCGCCTATAAAGCTTACTATTTTTGTTGCCTGATTCCGCTGCTTCCTCAGATAACTCTCCAATAGACAATAATGCATGCTCAATCACCTCAGACCTATGAATATGTATTTTATGAACAGAAGATGGCAAGTAGTACCATGGATATTCCTGAACTAGTTGTTGAGCAGTTTGTAACGTGTAATCCCTATACTTAGCTTTATTTATATTATATCCTGATGACAAACATTGCAGCAAATGGCAAGACCTGTCTATCAGATCCTTATTAAGGCCGTAATTATATAACAAGTCAAAACACTTAATACTTTCTAAAACTTCCTTTTGAGATTCACGTATACGGTTTGTGATGTGATCTAACAAAGATTGCAATTCTATTTCGGCAGACGATTTTGTGATTTTTTTTTTCCGATGTATAGACAGTTTTTTGCATTTAATACATTCCGGTAAGATGGAAGAGTATAAGCAGCTCTTTTGAAATGCACAAATTGTTTTATTAACAAATACTGATGTTTAGTTAACTTTGCTTATACAATGAGAGATATTACTTCGTCAGTACTGACTTGTAAAAAAGATGTATTAGATTGATTGGAGTACTTTAATAAAGTATTTACGGCAAAATCGTCTACTTTTAATAAAATTTCTAACCTTCTACATTTTGATCGTTTGCTACAGTCCGCGAAATTCTTCATGTGTCGATCATTTAAAAACGGCATCTCTTGTAGCTGCTTCTGGACTTCCTGTACGTTGCGTGGATCCCAAAAGGTCGCATTCTTCTGTTATATTCTACCAATCAGAATATTTTCCGACTATTTTTGGCATCCAATACTTGAATTTTTTTTTGTGCATGTAACCAATAGGATTTTATAAGGTATTTGTGTCGATATTTTCGACATCGGGTATTTGTTTGGCAAGCACATGTAAAGTATGGTGTTTTTTTTCTCCACATTTTTCCATTTTTAGCTATCCAAATGTCAAACAAATGCATTCGCGCAAATAAACACTTGTAAAGAGATCCTAAAAAAAAAATTACAAAAAAGTCAGGCATGTAATTTTCCCTAAATTTTTTATTCGTGTGCAATGTACGGAGTGTACGGCTCATAGTAAACCCCGGAGCAGAGTTGTGCAGACAAATATATATATATATCATTTAAACAATGTTCTTGTGAACATTATGTAGTAAATAAGGTTGGGGGCAGAGCGGGGTAAAATAGTTTATGGAAACAAAAATATTTTTTTTAATTTAAACAAAATTTGTGCATTATGTAGAAGGGACACTATTCAAAAACTACTATTCACTTACGCTTCAAAGTATATAAAAATAATCAAACATACTTTCAACTTTAATTTCCATTACAAAAAAACACACATAAATGACTGATTCTGAGAAATATAGAACAGTTAACTCGGTGACTAATAAGCGCACTGATTACAGTAATTAGCATTTCCTTGGATGTACTCACTCTCGATGCTAAAATACAGATGAACCCTTAAGAAATCCCAAGTTGTTTTTATACTATCAGTAAATTTGGCTTTTAGTCACTAATTACCACCAGTGACACATCATAATTTGGGCATGACTATTGGAAGGCTGTGACCTACGGCGGGACCACCGTGCATTGGTTTGATCCAATATATGGATGGTCCGCGCATGGCTCCAATATACCTTTATGAAAAATTTCAATTTCATTGGAGCGTTAGGACTATGGAGTACAGTCAACATAAGTAAGAGGGTGTGATAATATCTATATAATCGAACGGATAGTAAAGTTAAAAGACGAATTATTATAGGCGGTCAAATTCAAAGGGGAATTTTCACATTAAAATACTAGTACCTGCGAAAATGGATCACTTCTGGTAGATTTGGGCCCGTGTAATCTTTGTCTGTCATCTCACCTGCTGTCCTCTGAGTCATATTATGCTAATTTATAGCATATTTCGCACGGCACAGAATTCTTCGAACGTCTCTCTCAGGTTTATGATTCAAAATTCCTTGTTTCAAGATAAAACGTATTTGCATTTCAATCGAGCCGTCTGATTTAAGAATTCTTAGTAAAAAGTATAAACTTACACACGTTGATTTTATTACTCATATAATACAAAATGAAACCTATGCATAGTATCTAAAATAGTCATAAAGGTGAAACGTTAATATCATTACTTATAAAGATGTTTTTATCTTTTGAGTATTCAAGGATTTTTAAAATGATTTTTATTTAAATCTTCAAGCACAAAGGATAAGTACTTTGGCGGACATATTGCTAAAAGCAATATCTTCCATCCAACCAAAAATCAGACAGAAAGAATTCATACATGAAAAAAATAATTAATTAAAAATAACAGCTGTTTTTTAATAGGGAGATAAGGCTTGTACATATTCACTCAAATAACATATTAAAGGATGGCGAATGTGAATCAGATAATGAGTTTGAAAGGAGAGAGAAAGAGGAACCGTGGATTGAAAAGAAATTAAATATATATTTAAAAAACAACAAAATTCAGGAAGGTCAGGATTCTAATTATATATAATAATGTTTCAGGCGTTACTTGAGGGTAGCTAGAGAAGGGCATTTTTACATAAAGAGATAGCTCATTCCAAAATCTAGTACCTTGAACAGAAAAATAATAGCTGAAAAATGATGGGCTATGTTGAGGAATGGAAAGTTTTCTCTCCTGAGAAGAGTACTATTACTGTAACTCTTACATTCAGCATTAAGCCATTTATAACAAAAGTGCAAGGTCATTTTATTATATCCTTAATGTGGTCCCTTATCAATCGTCAAATCTTGTTTTAAACTATAATTTGTATGAATCTTGGGCGCAATACCAAACGCAATTATAGTTTCATACAAACAAGAGACTTACAAAATACTGTATCTTTCCACGTTTAAAATTGGACACCTCTAGATAATATAAATTATTTTAGTATTCACACTTCAGTGTTTATGGTATCCGGGTCGAAGTATTTATGATATTAGAACTGAAATCTTGACGGTACAAAGTATTGATGTAACAGAAGTATCTGGGTATTAAACTGAAGTTATTGTGATTTTGATTTTAATATGGATAACTTATATAGCGCCATTTTCGTAATAAAATACCTCATAGGCGCTTTACATAGTGATTCTATTGTTAAATTAATTTAATTGAAGCTTTTAAATTTGTAATTTAATTAAAACAATTTATTTTGTTGTCACATGCTACGGATTTAGTTAAATGATTTAGAGAACAAGTGGGTTTTAAGTTTTTTCCGAAACATCACTTCACTTTCACAGCCTCGCACCTCTGCTGGGAGAGCATTCCATTCCATAGGGCCTGCGACCGCAAATGCGCGTTCACTAAATTTAGTTCGCTGTTTGCGTAGAGGTATAATAACTTTTCTTCTCGCCGTAGACGTAGCTGATCTAAGCGTGAGACTCCTGTCAGCTAGTTCATCTGGAATGCATAGTTCCCTTAGATATTCTGGAGCAGAGTTGTGCAGTGACTTATACATAAGCCAACAGAGTTTGTATTCGACCCTCTGTGGAAAACGTAGCCAGTGTAGTTCCCGAAGTAGTGGAGTGATATGACTGAACTTAGAGATTCCGAAAATAAGTCTCGCTGCGGCATTCAATACAGATTGTAGGCGAGTCATTTGTTCATTGGTAGACCTGCATAGATACCATTACAATAATCGACTCTAGACACTACAAACGCATTTATTAATTGACGGGCGGCATCAACCGGCAAATTTTTGCGTATGCATTTAATTTGTCTCAGCTGGTAATGTTGTATTTATTACAGGGGAGTAAACTTAAAACCCACTTGTTCTCTAAATCATTTGAATAAATCCGTAGCATGTGACAACAAAATAAATTATTTTAATTAAATTACAAATTTAAAAGAATCTTTAAACTTTAATAAAAATTATCTTAAGAGTCCCAATCAGAACTAGCTCCCTCGGTATATTCGTAAATCTTAATGTAACACATATAAAACAACTTTATGTAAAAGCTCTGTTACTATACGCACACAAACATTATTCTCTACCTTCCATAACTTCTTTCACAAATACAAGAGTTACTAGTACTCCACCCCGATGATACAAAAACAATTAAAAATTAATCATTATCCATAAGGACAATTAGGAAATACTCACAATATAAAATTGCTATTAAGAAATGGATAGTGAAGGTGGATTGCGCACGGATCGATGAGTGGATCAAGCCAAATAGGTAAAATTTGTGTACTGTATATGAAATTTGGTATACAGGTAAAATAAATTGGTTATGTTTTTATGATTATTTTAGTTCATATTGCTCATTATGTTAACGATAATTAGGTTTAATGTATTAATTACGTTTTTTTTTACTATTATGTTGTCTTTGTTGAATAACTAATTTAAGGCATGTTTCACTTTTTGTAAAATGTTTCCCTCACCAGAGGGAACATTATTCTATATATAAAAAAATAATACAAACATTGTAAAAGTATTAATAAATAAATAAATAGAAAATTTAAAAAATATTATTACTAATTAAAAATATCAAAAAGTAAAACAAATTATTGGTGGTATTTGAGCTGAAGTATGGATGATATTTGAAATAATTATCAATAGCGTTTGAACTGAACTATTTATGGTATTCGAATTTAACAATTTATTTACTTAAATCTTAACTAAACAAACATATTATGTACTTTGGCGGACTTATTGCTAAAAGTAATATCTTTCCGCCAACTTAAAAACAGACTAATTAAACAAGAATTGGTGAAGAACTATTAAGGCTGTAGTCTGGTAAAACAAACGTAAAATTAAGAAAACATACGATTTTGCCATTTTAAAACAAATATTTTTTTTAATCGCGCAATAATAAAAAAATTAAAAAACATAAATGAGATAAAAACAATATTTTTTAAAGGTACCGAAAACGATAAGGGCAGGTTTGAAGGTCATAAAAACGTAAATAAGATGTTGTTATAAATAAATATTACAATCAGAATTATCTTCTTTTTTGAAAAAAAGAGAATGCAATTCTATAAAAAAAGGTTTCAACTAAAGTATTTCAATAAATTAAATTTTTTAAAGTATTACCGAAGGCATAATTTTATGTAGAAATAAAAGAAAATGTCACAAAAATGTACGTGATTTAAAATGCTTGTATTTCTTTTCAAAATCAAAAAAATTAAATTTGGCTTCGACCACTACTTTCATGTTCAACTTATTATCTTTACATTATGACAACAAATTTTTGTTCAATACTTAGTCTTTATTGAGATCCCAGATACCTAAGTTTAGTCTAAATTTGAAATGGCGTAATCTGCCGGTCTAAAAGTAATTATATTTTAGTTACATTAAAAATATTATTTTTATCTAATTTATGTTTTTTTTATTATTGCGCGATTGAAAAAAAAACATTCGTTTTAAAATGGCAAAATCGTATGATTTCTTAATTTTGCGTTCATTTTACCAGACTACAGCCTTAATTCGTTCGTTTATTACATGAAGAAATGTTGACAAATAACTAATTTTTTTTCAATTTAGCTCCTTAACTCTATGTAATGTTATTTCAAAGAAATATTTAAAAACCTTTAATTTGTTTTTAAAATCTTATTAAGGTAGTTCATTCCGAAAAACATTGAGGTCCTTTACATTACAGCGTACAAGAAAAATATCTTCAGGGAAAATTCAAGCAAATCATTCAAAATGGAATCATAATGCCCTGTCCATAGCAACCACCCTGTAGCAGTACAGGGGGCAGGAACTGAGCTATTGACGATATTCGAACCAAAGCATTGCATTGATAGCATTTTAACTGAAATATTGATGGTACCTGTATGAAATAAAGCACCTATCTGTAGTATTCGAACTGAAGTATCGGTGGTATTCGAACTGAAATATTGACGGTACTTGAACTGAATTATCCAGGTATTTGAACTATAGTAGTAGTAGGTATTTAAGCTGAATGAATCTCGTCCGTTTCCAGGTCTGGGCGCGCACTACACCAAGAGCCCGGAGTCCGTGACCGCGCCGCTCGGGGACGAGGTGGTGTTCGCGTGCCAGACGAACATCGCGGCCGAGCGCGCGCTGTGGCAGCACCGCGCTCTGGGGGCGGCGCGCTGGACGGGCGCTCCGCCCTCCACGCGCGTGAACAGCAAGGCGGCCTTGTCGCGCCTCACGGTGCGGCTGACCGACGAGACCCTGGCGGGAGACTACAGGGTAAGACGCCACTTAATTTTTTCCCGTATAACCTGTCATTGGCTGGTTTATGCGGTCTTTTTTCACGCTGTGTAACATTCACAGGGGTGAACAATAACAGACCACAAGCCCTGTAAATGTCTAAATATTAATATTTCTTTCACTAAAATGTTCTCTATATATTTATCTCGATAACATCCTAGGGGTTGAAATCAAGTCCCTGTCCACAAACATCTGGATAATCTCAAAATCGGGTTGTGGTTCCGTGGCTAGTGTTGCGGACTCACTGATCAGAGGTCCGAGGTTCGAACCCCACTCTACCTCAACTTGATTTCCATTTTATAAAATTGAGTTATTTACAACTCGTGGGAAATGGCCCCAAAATTGAAATATTTGGGTAAATCATTTCATTATTCCCTTTCCTCACCTAATTGTGCATAGGGCACTGCATTGGTGCACCAATCTCAGCGTATCTGGATCATTTTTGTTACATGAAGGTAAGATGATCAGTCTTACGTTTCAGGTACCAGTCCAGGGACTATGAAATATTCTAGTGCTGAAACACCCTTTTTAATAAATATTTCATTTCAACCATGTCGGGAATCGAACCCGAGACCTCTTGAATGGTAGGCAAACGCGCTGACCATCACATCACGAGGTGTAATGGTCAATTACAATCAACGCAAAAAAAATTACAATTTAAAAAATAGTATTTTGAAAATTTGAATGAACGACTTGTCTATTAGTAGCATTCATGGAGGAAGATAAAAAATGTGTCTTAGTGGGTAACTCACAAATTAAGATTTTGAATTCAACTAGTTGAAGTAATTACCCCGCAATATTATTATGATGATTTGAACGCATTACTCGTCTATTTGTAGCATTTGTGGAGGATACAAAAATGTGCTTTAAGTGGTTAACTCAAAAATGCTGATTTTGAAGTTACCAAGTTGTAGTAATTACCCCACGATCAGTTATGCGAGATCCCTTGCCAGTTTTTAATATTTTTTTTAACGTAACAATCATTGAGTCCCTCTTTCCATTTCAGTGCATATCCTGGTACGGAGTATCAGCTCTGGTCTCCGTATCGGCCAAGCTGGCAGTGGCGCAGCTTGGGGAGATTCCCAGGTTACCAGATCGCCACTTGATCGCGGCGCCTGGAGCCAGCGTCCTGGTGCGATGTCCACCCCCACCGTCGGAGCCGCCAGCTACAGTCTTGTATTACGAGTAAGTTTTTCTAATTTCATGTTGATAAAATCGACTTTTAATGCATTTGAAAATAATTAGAAAATTTAAAAAAATACAAAAGACGGTTGATATTTTTCGCACAAATAATTTTGACGATTTTATTTTATGTAATACGGCTTTTAAAAAAAGTAAACCTTAAATGTGGGTTCTATTCCAAAGCTGACTATTTCCAGAATATGGAAAATTGAGTTTTATATCACATGAGCTGAACCCGGCAATGCTTTGCTATTGCTAGATTTAAGTTCAGTATGTAGATTAAATGAACACAATCGGAAGTTGGATATTAATTATTGTTAGGGATGTAACGATACATAATTTTTCCGATACGATACCGATACCGATACCGATCATTAGAGTAAATAATCGGTGGGTTAGTAGAAATGGAGAAAAAAAAACAAATAAATAATGAATAATTGTCTTTATTCTGCCTAAAAGTTTCTTATATTTATTAGAGACAGAACCTTGAGAAGGTTGTAAACCAGTATGTTAAATTAAAATTCGAAGAAAACATTTATTTGTATGGAATAATTAAGAATATTATCAAGCAATCAAAGCGCTAATTAAGAAAGTAATTATAATTCAATTACACAAAGTGGTAAAGTAAACCGATACAAAAGATAAACTCAGTAATTAAAGTTAAGTTTTGGTAGATTTTTGTTAAGAAAACAAAGTTTGTTCAAATTATTAGCAGACAATATGTTACGCAAATCATTTTGTATGAGACCTGCAGTTGTAAACAAACGCTCTGAGCCAACTGAGCTCAGTTGATAAGACAAGTATTATAGCTTTTCAAACTCTTAATATCGGTTGTATATAATTAACGATGCCGATATATCGGCCTGCCGGTTATATCGGCCGATATATCGGTATTAGTATCGGAATCGTTACATCCCTAATTATTGTATGTAGTCCAAATAAGATATGTACGTATACATTTAAATTTTTGTGTATTTGTAGTTTATTATATTTAAAAAAAACACCAAACTGACTATTTCTATTTCTGTTTTGGGAGAAATCGAAAAAAAAGTTTTTTTCTTATGTTTTTTGGTGTACATTTCAGGAACTAAAAATACGTTTCAAATTTTTATATTTGTGTTACTTCAAACAGTCTATAATAAAAATTATCGATTCCGGAAAAGTTCAACTTTGGAAATAGTCCGTTTTGGAAAAGAACCCCTCAAATAAGTACTACCTTACCCTTTCAGATCTGAATTAATTCCTTTACTGAATTAATTCTTTATGTACTCATACTAAAGTAATTACATATTATATGACAATTTTAGTCCCCTCAAAGACTTAGGCTTGGGGGGCGAGAAATAATTTACTGGGACCCGTCACAATAGATCTAAATGGGTCGCAGTGACATCGGGAGCTTGTTTGGCACTGACGCTTATTTACTAAAATAGAATAGTATCTTCCGAAATTGGATTTTAAATGTTTTTTTAGACACCATAAAAATACCATCATTTGTGTAGAGAAATTTCTCAACATTTTCTAACTTTTACCAATTTTATACACAGGCTTTTTGTCATCATCCGTTGTTGTCTATTTTATGTTAATTAGTTTTTCAATCAACTTCATTATTTGTAAAAAAAAAACATCTTGTCTCACAGGGCCAACCCTACAATAGGTTCAGTTGGCACAAGTGACCGGGCGCTAGATCCCATTAGAACCGGCGCTGTGATTGACTTTTGAACTTAATTTTCAGGATACAAGGCGGCAAGCATGTACCAGTGTCCGGAGGGGCAGATGGCGCTGTAGTAAGTGCTCGTGGTCAGAATGTTTACACCTGTCAGGCTATCAACAACCTCAGCGGACAAACTCTATTTTACCACCACAAGATAATAGTGGATGCACAAGAGGGTTCTCCGAAGCCACCTACGTAAGTCAACTTTGCGATGGTATTTTTCTATGAATTCGAATTGTCAAAAAAAGAATAGATTGTGGTGAAAATCGGAACTAGAATTGATTTTAATGTTATGACAAAATCGTTATCAATTTACCCTTATCCGCACCTGATGATTCATAGACCACTGCATTGATACACCAAATCCAGTATATCAGCGATCATTTGTAATATATATGAAGAAATTATTCATGCCAATTTTTGCAAGAATCAAATTTGAGACATCAAGCATTGAACCGTGTTGTGGTCTCGTGGCTAGTGCCGCGGACTCACAGATCAGTGGTCCGATGTTCGAACCCTGCTCTCTACCACAACTTAATTTCAATTTGAAATTATGCAGAGCATTAGCTTTTATGCTCCGGATAGTTACCTTAGACAGCGTCAGCATAGACTGTTTCACATTCCAATAAACAGGACCAACCTGCAATGGTTATGCCTGTTGAAAGGGCTATCTCTATGTTGAACAATATTACTTTGGACATTTTTCACGTCTCTGGGGGAGTTTTTCGTTACAAGATTCTCTTACTTTTTTAACATATTATTCTCTGGATATTATGTATACTTATGTGTTATTTTTATATATTCATAATTTTACCTTATTATTTTAATTATTTCTATATGTATGAATTAAGATATTCCATTTTGTAATGTACATATATATGAATAAATAAAATTGAATTTGAATTTCTATTTTCTTGAGAATGGTTTAAAAAAATTTAATATTTGGGTAAATCATAAGAACCCAAATTTAAAAGCGGTGCGGAAAGGGAATGATGATGATGATGATTATTTGAAATTGGTAAGGATAGAGCTTCTAGTAATGATTACACAAATGGGTTTTGAATTGCATTGATACATCCTTTGACCATTTGGTTCGTATCCCTTTTTAAGTTTCCTCTTTTTCTCCGTTCTTCCGATAAAGTTGGTTTTAATCTTCCAATACAATATTATGATGTTAATTTTTCGTACCTTTTTTAGGTTTGTAGAAGACATGGCTGAAGAGGTGGAAGCCTTAGTGGGAACAGGTGTGGTATTGACCTGTGGAGCTCTAGGTAGACCTGCACCCCGCTTGTCCTGGGGTCGTCGAGGGGCCCCCCTGCCACCCAGAGCAGCGCCGAAAGGACTGTTGCTTCATATTACCGATGTTCAACCAGAGGACGAAGTAAGATAATGCTTTGTATTCTTAAAGTTTTAGTGGAGATGTTTATAATAATAATAATAATATTTTTATTGGTTAATCTCTGTTCTTGATGTAATGAATTTCCCTTATTCCAGGGTGTATACACCTGCGAAGCAGACAACATAGCGGGGCGAGCAGAGCGGTCTGTTCGTCTCCGGGTCCTTGCTCCGGTCATCCTGGTCGGGGTGGGAGAGGGAGACGTCACAGCGGCCGAAGGCGGCACCGCTCGCCTGTCCTGTGGTAAGGCTCAGGGCCTTCCTGCACCGGCGCTCAGTTGGATGATCAATGGAGAAGACGTTGCCGAAGACTCCAATGTCAAAATATTTGGTAAGTATTAACCCGATCGTGTTAACATGCAAGCCCATGTAAGACCATGCAAGCAATGAGCATGTTAACATGCAAGCCCATGTAAGACCATGCAAGCAATGAGCATGTTAAGATGCATTTGACTTTAAACCACATTTACACTTTTAATTTTAATCACCAGAAATTAATTTGGTCTATTTTTAACTTAAATGTATTGGTTATCCATCGTAACTCATTGTTTTTATCTCCAAATATCATCATATAAATCAGTACTTGTGATTCGTGAAATTACTAAAATAAATCCCCATCCGGTTTTATGCACACACATAAGCACAAGGATTGGCTCTTTTTCAATACGGAGCCATTTTGGTATTTGACTAGTCAATATGTATTGCGGGTAAAATAATAATCCGGCTAAGACAAATGTATTAGTTTCTGATAGTGGGCGACTAGCATAAATTTAATGATGTTTTTTATTTATCTTATCTTGACTACTGAAACAACTGTGTAAAGGTTTACTGTGACAAATGCGATTCTTGAATATTTAAAATTGATTTGGGATAAAAGTTTTGTGTTTTACTGACATGTAGAAAGATATATCTTTAAATTTAAAAAATGGCAGAAAATGCCTGGCATAGGGATGTCACCTCTGCTTCAAATGTCTGGGGCCCATAATTGAGACCTGTCATAAAATTTTCCTATGTTCGGACGGAATGAAAAATAGTTCGCCGCGTGGTCAATAGGTCAGCATGTTTGTCTACGATGCAAAAGGTCTTCAATTTTCGACATGATAGAAATAAAATATTTATTAAAAATTTGATTTTATACTAAAATATTTTATAGTTCCTAGCTGGTACTTAAAGTGTAAAACTCATCATCTTGATCGAACCCGGATCCACACATAATGGTGCAAAAGGCATTGCATGCAGTATATATCAATCATGTGTTACATGTGATTACTTCAGGAATCAGTCCAGGGACTGTGAAATTTTAAGGTGTGTTAAATTACCTCACAAACAAATATTTCTTTGTTGACCTCCTAGGAATCAAACCCAAAACTTCGAGCATGGAGGGCTAACACGCCAACCACTACACTATGAGTTGGACATTTCTCCACTCGATTTCCCATTTCAGGATTTTTTCCTGAGAGTAGCCATTGAGTTGAAAGTACTCAATTATGATTCTGGTTCTATTTCATACACAGAACTGTATTCTTAATCCGCCCGGCCACAAAGAATTCTTCTTGCGATGCCTTATTAGGTTCCCTCGAAGTTGGCGATCACTACAGCGAAAGAAACTCGGTCCTGCGCTACTCCGTAGCCAGGACAACCGCTTACTGGATGTACTCGCTATAGTGATTCCTAGGAAAAGATGACTGAGTGGTTTCCCGTTGCCTTCTCTGGTGAATTTTTCTGTTGGGTTACCTTCCTTCTGGTTTGGAGGCACCGGAAACTAACCATTCATTTTCATTATCCGCAGTGATCACACCGTTATGAGTGTGATCCCATTGCCCGGGGTTTGCGACGTGGATGCTAACGAGTTGACTTGTCAGTAGTGTTGCCGGTGGAATGCAACTGGGCGTTCGCAGTATTTTATAGAATTTGACCCTCCAGCAAGAAGTGACTTTCTGCGACCCTACTGACGGTTCAAACCCATATTCGCACAGGGAATAGTAATAATAAACATTATTTTACATTTATGATAAATTTATTTTTAACTTTGTTTAGATTCTGAGCTGGAGATCAACCCTGTCGAGAAGCGCCATGCTGGTGTGGTGCAGTGTTTCGCCACCAATATTCTAGGAAGTGATACTACTGTTAGCTTACTGAGAGTTGTTCCTAGACAACATGTTTTACAGGTGAGTCCATTAACTCCTAGCGAACTGTATGTTTTGTTTTTTGTATTTTTGTTCTTATGTGAAACCCGTAATTGGTCTTGTTATTTTTTTGTTATTCTGTATTTATTGTTTATAAATATGACTGTGTTGGTTTTATGAAATTAAATAAATAAACCAATAAACTGCCAATGATGTGTGAAATATGTAAAAAAAAAATTGAACACTGTACAGTCCTCTTAAATATTTATATAGTCGCCGTATTTTTTTTCTGTAGTTTAGTGTTCAGCATTTTTTCTGCTATGATTGAGACCTTGGGTTTAATTTCTTGCAAGGCTGACACATTATTTATTTAAAGGCTGTTTTACCCTGCAATATGTCAGTCCTTGTGGCACCTCAGACATTCTTGCCTTAATATAATAAAAAATATACAGATATTCTGCATTTGGTAAATAAAATAAAATATTTTTACAGGTGGGAGGAAACGAACCAGGTCTCGGTGAGCTTGGATCTCCCAGAACGGGAAATAATGGTCCCAATGGCAGGAAGCACTCCCGGCCTAAGGGCCATCACAAAGGAACAGGTATTTTAAACATGAAGTATATGAAGAAATTGTAAACCGTATTTATTATTATTTATGTACATCATTGGCAGAAAAAAGAATAGGAAAAATTCAGCTAACATAATTATTTTATAAAAAATATTTATGTTTGAAAATTACTGGTGGAAGGTCATTGTAATTTATTATAGAAATAAAAGTCGATCAATTTGGAATAACTAATGACTGGTTTCACTGCTTTCGTATACAGCAAAATTGGAACTTTTTGAATATCCTATTCATAAAAAATAAATGTTTGTAAAAAACAATAAACCTCCTTTAAATTACAACTAAAACACGAAAGTGGCGTCAATAAATGTTCGTAAAACACAAACTGTTAAATTACAATAAATAAAAAACTACGAAAATGGCGGCAATAATTTCGATGATCGATTTAACTTACCAACAAGTTGGCATAATGATGGAGACTAACTTCAGACTCTTGTGCTGTCAGTTTCCAGTGGGGATTGCAATTTTTCCGACCAACAAGTTGGTATAATGATTAGAGACTAACTTCAGATTCTTGAGTTGTCAAAAACACGAAAATGGCGGCAATAAAAGTTCGCAAAACATGTTAAACTGTCTTTAAAATTACATTAAAAAAAAAAAAAAAAAAAGTTGATATAATGATAGAAAATTACTTCAGACTGTCGAGCTGTCAGTTTTCAGTGCGGATTGCAATTTTTTCCGACGTTAATTGCGGGAAAAAAACGTAAAACTGGGTTTTTAATAAACTAAAAAATTCAAAATTCAATGGAACTTTAAAAATTATACATAAATCGCTGCAAAACGCAAATTGCGTGGACGTAATTTCGGAGTTTCACTGTATTTACTAATTCAAATGTATACAAAAACAGTAAGAATAGAGAATTAAAAATTATTCAATTTAATTTAATTATTTTTCTTTGAAGGATCTTTAAAGTATTACAGAGTAAATACAAGAGTGCATATAATGTTATTTGAATGAGTTTAAATGCAGAAATATACTGTTGTGGCTCAAGTTTTCGATTATCCTAATGCTGATGCAAATGACTGTCATTTAGGAGTCTGAAAAGTAAAGTATTAAAAATTAAAAGGTAAAGTTATTACAATGGAGTTATTACAGTGATGGGGAATAAATATGTGTTAGCGGTTCATTAAGTCATTCGAGTTACTATAGATTGTTATGTATAGTTAATAAATTTTCTTGTTGTTCTTGTTATATACATATTGTTATTTATTTTAGTTATGATTCCTCCATCGCGTCCCAACATAACTCGCCTAACAGATGAAAGTGTGATGGTGCGATGGTCAGTACCACACAATAATGGCCTACCTATTGAGTTCTTCAAAGTACAATACAGAGACCTCCATCAGGTAAACTATACTGCTATTTATTCTATCACTGTTACTGTAAAACATTTTGCAATCTAGCTTCCTATCTGTGAATGAGGAACTTCAGTCCTACTGGAAATTAGATATAAAAAATGTTTTCACAAGAAATTAAATTTTTACCTTAATTAGTAAAAATTAGAGCATTAAATTATACGGCAAAGTTTCTTTAAAATGTACGAAAATTATAAAAATAAATATTTTAATAAAAAATAACTACTTTGAACGACGTCATTAGTTCATATGAATCAACCAATGATAAGAGAGCTGTGTGAGATATCCGATTTATTTACCACGGACCGATCAGCAGAACTTACCAAGAATAAGCGGAAGAGAACCTCTGATGTCACATACGGAGTAATTTTAAAAATACAAAAAAATCACAGCGCTGATACTACGATGCATAAATTAAAAATTTTTTTTTGCTTAGTTTAGTAGTCTACTAACAAACAAGAAAAAATGAAAAAACCACTGAAATTCCTCATTAAATTTATCATCAATTATAAATTATATGATCAGAGGAGTCACATGTGCCTTGCTCCCAAAATTTACAACACTCTACCTCTTGATTTAAAATTGAATACAAATAAACAGAAATTTAATTTATTTGTTAAAAAATGGCTTCTGGATTTGAATCCTGAAAACTGCCTTGAGATGGTCACCCCACCAAAACAGTAGTCTATTTGAACTCTGAATTATTGTTGCATGTCTGCTATTTATGTTTTATGTTTATATCCATACAGTGTTATTTATTATATTATATTATATTTATCATGTACTGGAACAAAATAAAAATAATGTAAATGAATGCCTCGACACGGGTTATACCCAGTGAGGTGTTTATATAAAAGAGAAAAAATATAATGTTTATGTGAAATAAATAAGTTAAATAATTTTAACTGTAAACTAGAATCTCAAATGCCTTTACATTCTAAAGCTGCTAAATATGACAAAATGTTAATGTATAGAACTTTCGAGTAGATAATTAGATTTTTTATACATAGTCAAATATCACTTTATTTTTTCTCTTAGGATCCACTCATATGGACACATATCATAACTTTCTTATCTTTTAGAATATTTAACTTCTGATTGAACCATAGTTAATGAGTTGAAGTAAATCTTATTTGACTAACATGCTGCGATACTTTTGTTGCTGACCGTTTATTATATGGACACAATATCTCACCCTGCCATATAATTACTTCAGTTCCACCCAGGTTATAGTCGTCTTTTCACCGCCAATGTCTTTTAGACTGAAGGCTATACTCGTCATTTCCTAAATGAGAAACGCGATTTTTACAGCTATAGCCGGCATATCTGCCCAACGTATTAATAAATGCCAGTGTTAATTAGAAAACATGTGAAATGATGTGAAATCCATGGTAGTGTTGTGTAAATCTGGATTAGGCGTTCAGTATCCGCTTAATCACAACTTTATTAATTGATTAAAAAGTACTTATGTGTGATTTATTCATTCTAAAGGGAAATGGAGGCAGATCACAATGGCAGACAACAAATATGGACATAGCGTCACACGTCCGCTCATACGAAGTGACTGGCCTACAACCGGAACACTTTTATAAGTAAGTTAAAATATTAGTTATTAATCCATAATAATATTTATTTATTCACTTATTATTATAACTAACGGCCGTAGCCAATTTGTATAAAATTAAAGTGAAATATAAAGTTAGATATAATAGAAAGAAAACACAGTTAGTTATTATGGTTAAACTCATGTATAGCTAATAAAAAAAATAAAAGATTTTTAGTAAAACAGTGAAGTATAGAAGAAAAGTAGTAAATAAGAGATGCATTTAAGGTTTGTAAATCTTACAAAGACACGCAAATTCAGCAAAAATAAAAATAAATAGACCTTTATATGAGTATATTATACAATCAGACTGAATCTCTGCAAATTATAAATGCAAAATAGTGTTTGTTTGTGTTTCCTTCACGTCTCAACTGAGCAACCGATTGATATAATGTTTTGCATAGGGATAGCCGGAGAGGTAAGAAGTAAAACACTTTACTTTTTTTTATCCCGAATTGAAAAAAAATACAATAAAGAAAATATATACATATAATATATGAATAATGAAAAAAATATTTGAAAATGAGTAGGTAGTAAGGTGGGATGTCAAAAATAATATTTTTTTAATTAATTCTTTAAATTTCTATAATTGACTTGCTTTGTCTATGGTTAGTTAGGTTTGCTTTTCATTTTGCTTTTGTAGTAGGATTTTGGATTTGTGAACAGAACGATACTACGTCACTATAGATTAACGGATCATCGTATTTCTTTCACAGCGATAGTTGAAAGACCAAGCTACTTTCAATCCTGATAAAACATATCACTCTATCGGAAAAATTCTTATTGATAAACAAAAACTCTACTTGATAAACGACACAACTAATTAATTACCTAAATAATTTCTCCCTAATACCACATGAGTCCAGGTAAAAGCTAGTATTTTATAAATTCAATAAAATGTTTCTTAACAAAAACATACTTTAATTTGGTAATGTATCCAAAATAAAACAAGTTTATTGGATTATAATTCTACTTTATTTTTTATAAAATATACAAAGGGTATATTGTGACGCATTTTGTCTTGTTAGGAGATTTTCAAACAAACTAACTTGAATATTTACAAAGTTTCCTTTTATGCTAAAAATAATTGCTATTTCACGTTTGTGGATTTCTATACAACCCAAAATAAGCAGGGTAATTAAAATTCAATTAGGGTATACTGAGTATATTAGAGGAATATTTTGGTTATATTAGGGAAAAACCTTCCATTATTAAAAAATATTTGTAAGGGTATGACTTTAAAATTAATATAATAATTATAAAAATATTGATTTTATTTATACAGGTTTATTTTGAAAATTATTGTTGAAACTCTACATTGGTGTTTTACACAGGTTTCATGACATTAAACGTTAATAATTAACATTAAGAAATCCACGAACATAAAATAGCAATTATTTTTAGTATATAAAGAAACTTTGTAAATATTTAAGTTAGTTTGTTTGAAAATGTCCTAACGAGACGAAACGCGTCACAATATACCCTTTGTATATTTTATAAAAAATAAAGTAGAATTATAATCCAATGAACTTGTTTTATTTTGGATAAATTACCAAATTAAATATGGAATTCTACCAATTGTCTGCATACACAATAAATAGAAATAACCTGTCTAGCATGTAGCTTGTTTGATTCTCAGGTAATCCTTTCAAACACTGAAACATGATGAGCAGTAACTTAACGTTGGTTCAGTTTTCCTATATAACACAGATATTTAAAATGCTTGTAGTAAATTTGGTTTTCTTTTCTCAGATTCAGAATTGCAGCAGCGTACAGCAATAATGACAACAAATTGGGCCCCAATTCTAGCAGGTTTCAACTGAAACGCGGAACGGGGCTCGCTAAGACTATTCCTGCTCCGTTACTCATGAGGGCTGAGGCAGTTTCGCCGTCAGAGATTAAACTGTACTGGGAGGTTAGTCTCTACATTCATGACTTTGTTAGGGTAAATAAGGGGGTTAAAAGCAAAAACGATACAGTCCACAATCGTTGTTTTTGGGAAAACCAACAAAACCAGTAGCAAAAAGACTAATTCTTTTAAGTTCAATGTGCACATTTTTTGCAAGTTGCAAATTGAATTTAAAATGAATAATCTTTTCACTACTGGTTTCCCAAAAACAGTGATCATGAAGAGTGGTGTTTTTGCTTTCAACCCCCTTAAATGTAATTTAATGTATGAATGTACCCTTATGAAAACTAGGCCCTCAAATATAATGGTAAGAGATAAATGGTTATTTGTGTAGTCAACTCAAATATTTTATCCCAAAATGTAAATATTTCTTTAATATTACATTGTTTTTAGGTTTATTGTAACAGAGAGAAAAATATTTTTTTTATTTATTTATCAAAAGCATACAAAAATTAACATATAAATTATCAAGTCCTACTGACGAACTGCATTTTATGCAGTTCAGTAGTCGGTAGGTGCTTATAGTTAAGTTCTAATATATATACTAAGCTTATCTCTTAAATTCCATAAACATATAAAAACTCTTATTACTAAAAAAAAGAAAAATATGTACATCGAAAATAAAAAATCGACCAAATAAAAGAGAAAACACAAAAAAACTTAAATGTAAAAAAATACGTTCTAAAAGCCAGATTCTCAGCAGACGTCTTTCTCTTGAGTCAGATAAGTTTTTTTGATTTTTAATATTTAATGGGAGCATATTATACATTTTTGGTGTATTGTACTCTAGTGTTCTTTTTCCGTATTTATTATTATGAGAAAAGATATGGAATTTTGTGTTAAGTTTTGTGTAAAGTGACCACATTAGACATTGTGTAACATTCACCATCTTTTGAGGTTTAAAATTCAATCTCTACGCATAAGGCTTGATCCTCAGTGACAATGGAAAGGTTTAATTAATAAAAAATAAAAAGATAATGATGCAGAAATGTGATCCAGACTGTCAGCAGAAAGCACGAAAAATACGGAACAATAACCTCGATCTGCAGATTAATTCTGTCTTTTATATATGTGAAAAGTTATCTTCACTTGTGTTTGGTTGCAGGTTCCACCAGCCAATGTATCTGCGGGTAAGGAGACCCCTGTGGAAGGTTACTACGTGTACTACCGCCCCGCGTCCAGTGCCGGGGAGTATGTAAAGGCGGCCGTGGAGGGCGGCCGCGCGCGCTCGCTTGTGCTGCGTCACCTCGCCCCGGGCTCGCCCTATGAGATCAAGCTTCAGAGCTTCACACTCTCAGCCGCAAGCGATTTCTCGGCCATCATTACGCAGAAGACACTGAGTAAGAAATCCACTATTGATATATACTACAACATAATCTTCCATATCTTAACCCAATGGACGTAGGCGACTCATACATGAGGCAGAAGTTTCTCCTGCGATAACTAAGTGGAAACATACTAGAAGATGGCGAAGCTTGCACGTAAAAAATCTTCGATCTTTATACTGTTAACATCTTGTGATATATGCCCAAAATAACGTTTTAGCCTATAAAACAAAGCTTCAAAGAAGCACCCTAATTTTTACAAAATCCTCGGCAGTGTAAAATCTTCCTGCTAGCGGGCGTGGATTGCTTGAATTTGATAACAAACAATCACACTGCGGTGGCCAGCGCTGGCTTGTAATTGTAATTTTTTTCTCTTGTGAATATGGAAATCGATAAAAAAAATAAGTTTTAAATCATTTATTTCTAGAATAAATCAGGAGCTAATCTTCAAAGATGGTCATGTCCACTTTTGTTAAAATTTAGTAAATGTGACTTTTAGTTTCTGAAGTTTCTATATTGAAGCAAAAGAGTGAGGGACCCGACCAAATTTAAAATTAAGCAATCAAAATAAAAATATTTTTTGTCCAAATAGAAGTGATATTGATACATTTGAAACAAAGGCGACGCTCTAAAATAAATGTACAAAAAATACTCTTAAAAAAAACACATTTTTGTACGTGGCCATTTTTTATGAATACCTCCAGGGCTGGTATTCCAAACGCTCTCGCGGCCGTATTATCTCGTGTATTTTGTATGTAAATACTGTAAAACTGTTTTCTCATGCAGCGAGAGTGGTTCAGAATAGCACATCTGAAATACTATTTTTCAATGAGAAAATGTTTTTAATATATATCCATACAAAAAATTTGTGATTTTGGTTTATTCAAACTTCGTAAACATTAGATTTGTATTTGTAAAAATACAAAAATTAAATTCTGAATAGTGCATGTCGTAAAAAGGGACCAAAAATGATTTCTTCAGCGTTATTTTGATTAAAACCTTTAAATTAGATAAAGAAAAATGGCTAATAAAAAAGTTGTGTAATTAGGATTGAATTTTTTTAAGATTTTATTTTTTTTCAAATATGAATTTACATATAAGTGATGTTTCATTGTATTAATGACATAGAGCACTAAAACACTAATCAAATTCTAGTCCTAAAATAATACAAACTCTACTTATTTCCTTGTTTGTACTTGTTTTCTAGAAGCTCCTGTGATTGAGAAAGTTCCGGAGGTGGGAACATCTCACGTGGGTTCATCTGGTTCTGTGAACGGGAATAATTCTGATGGAGGTATTCAGGTGTACCTTATAGCAGGCAGTGCTCTGGGAGCTCTGCTCATGTTGGGAACCATTGTTTCTGCATTCATTATGTATAGGAAGAGAAAAGGTTAGTTTATTTCACTATTTACTTATAAAAATATGTTAATTTCTACTAATACGAATATTAAATTATTGCATATTTTATGTAGAATTAAGGGTTTCGAAGCATGGTAAAACAGATATGTTTATATGGCGAGAATGAATGGTAGGACGAGGGTGACCAAGAAGAAGTGGCATGATCAGATAAACCGAAATCTCAAGTCTGGTCATGTCAAAAGCAGACACAACTGAAGGGCATGTATGAAAAGACGTATGAATATGGAAGAAGCTAGGAATGTGTGTCATTCTTTGCCTGCCCCTACGGCTAAATGATGTGATGGTAGTAGTAGTATTTTTTAAATTTTCTTCTTTGTTGCACCTTCAGGTGAGGCCCCCGTGAAGCAGGGCGAAGCCGGTGCCGGGGGTGAGCTGGCTAATGGGTTCCTGCCCCCCTCTGCGCCCCCAAAGCCCCCCATCACAATAACGGCCAACCCCCTGCTCCCCGAGGTGAGGTCCGTCTCCCTGGCTTTGCTATTTTTCGCACCTTCACAACGCATACTTTGATTTTTCACTAATTACTCACATTACAATTCAACAAAACACGCAAAATTATTTAAGGACTTTAATAAAAATAATTTTTATTAAAAACTATTTCAATTTTGTTAGTGAAAATTCTTGGTGGCAGCTCATTGTAATTTATTATAGAAATAAAAGATGAGTGATACTTCAATCCACAAATTTCGAATAACCAATGAAACTGGTTTTTAGAACTAGTTATTCAAAATTTATAGATTTAAATTTCACACCCTTTTTTATTTCAATAATAAAACTAAGGCATTTTTACTTTTTATGATTCTTTTTTTGTTTTATTTGTTTACTTTTTACAGTGCCATTCTCATGACACTGTTTTGATATATTCCTAATTTATTTAAATAATCAAAATCCAACTGTAGATCAATAATGCTTTCAAACAACACTGCATGATCTAGGTAAAAAATTAATAAAATCATAAATGAATTAAGGCTGATTCAAATTATGGTGATAGATTTTAAATATAAAATTTTTCTTAGTAAAACCGGTAGCAAAGTTTGTTATTTTACAAATATATAACACCAGAATGACATTGATATTTCCCCTGCAGTCTGTATTAAACGCCACAGCGAGACTTATTTCTGGAATTTCTAAGTTCATTCATATCACTGGCTACACACTGGCCATGTTTTCCACATTAGAAATCAAACTCTTCCAGGTTGAAATACAAATGCTGTTGGTTTATGAATAAGTCTTTACGAAATATATATGAGAACTATGCATTCCGGTAGCTGACAGACATCTTACGCTTATATCAGCTACATCTATTGTGATAGAAAAAGTTTTACCTGTTAGGAAACCACCGCACTAAATTAGCTGAACCTGCATTTGCTAATCTTTTCCCTTAAACTTAAAACTTAGAAAAAACTTAAAACCCACCTGTTCTCTTAATTATTTGAATAAATCAGCAGTATGTGATGACAAAATGAATTGTTTTACTTTCCATTATATTATTAAATATTAATTGAATCACTTAGCGCCCTTGTGGTGTGATATTATTACGAAAATGGCACTGTATCGTTATCCATTATGGTTTTTTTCTGTGTGCAGGGTGAAAATGTAGACATGGAGATGTCGTATATCTCCGCCCAGAACAACAACTGCTCATCACGATCACCGCGTTCATCCGCTGAAATGGTAGTCGCTAATTCCTGTAGAGAAGAACTCCGGAAACAAAATCCCTTGGATTCAGTTCCCACGAGAGAAAACTATGTTTGACTTCAAATGACTTATTGATGGTCCAAAAAAATACAATGGTTAGTTTACAAAAACTTAATTAGCTAGGAGACTTACAATTCACTTAATTCCATATTACAACCAAGAAAATTCTTGGTGGAAGTTCATTGTAATTGGTTATAGAAGCAAACTACGAGTGACTTCACCGGTCTTGAGGATGTCGCGAAAGCAATGAAACTTGTCACTGGTTATATCAAATGTGTGAATTTAAGTAAAGCTCGTCATTTATTTCTTTAATAAATTCATATAATTTCATTGGCAGAAATTTTAAAAGCTGTGAGAGACAAAGTGTAAGTTCTAGAACATTACTGATTTTTTACCTTTCCGGGGAGGTAAAAAAATTCTAAATGAAAATTGGTATTTACATCATCGCTCCCCTATCTGCACCTAATGGTGCATAGGGCGCTGCATCGGTACACTAACCGTGATGTATCTTGTATCATTTTTATTACATAAAGGTAAGGTGATCAGTCTTACACTTCTATGGACTACGAAATATTCCATTGTAAAAACACTATATTCAAATTAATATTTCATGTCAACCATCCCGGGAATCAAACACAAGACTGAGTGCGGAAATGGAATAATGATGATCTCAAAGTTTTTCAGGCCTTTCCTATTTAATTTCCATAACAATAAGTCAAGATAGTTAACGTCGCTTCCATCAAATTGTCACCAGACACATCTGTGTCAAATTATAGTAGGCAAAATAATATAACCAGCTTTTTTTGTTGGACCATCGATACATTTAAATATTATGTGATGGACTGAATAATTAAATGTAACTCTTGTGCCTGTATAGTAATTTATTTTGAGTTCCTAAAGAGTGGAATGATCAAGATGTGATACTTAGCAATTTCTACAGATTTGTGTCGAATCAAGAAAAACTAATTTTTAAATTTTTTAGTGTACATACATTATGATATGATGTCCCGAATTAACAAAATATTAAAAATATTAAATTTATATTTGAAGCACTAACTTCGTGGTTATTTATTATTTCATTAAAATTGTTAAAAAATACTTTGCTTGTAACTACTTATCATTTATTTAATTTCTGACTGGTTTCTGAGCTACTGCGTACTTCTTTGTCTAGGTATAATATAGAAATGAATATTTTATAAATTTATCAATGTCAATCTAAATCATATGGAGGTTATAAATCAAGTCGATATGTTAAGTTTTATTTTGTGTTTATAGAGGTATGGAGTGATGGGTGAGGGGATTCATTTCTAAATTATACCTCGATAAGAGAGTAAACCTGTCGGTAATCAAATAAATAATAAGTTATTAAAAACTAGGTGTTTTCATTTTAATTATATTAAACATATGTTTTGTGTACTTATATCCTCTAACAAACTTGATCCTATACTGTAATATATGGATAAAATTGCATTTAGCGTTAGATAGATAATTTAAGTAGGTAACTCTAAATTTATTATTTATATTTTAATAAGAGACTGTTTTTCAGACAATTGTTTTACGAAATTGACTTAATTATGATTGTAATGTTTTATTTAAGGTATTAATAGTATGTATAGCAATGTGAAGGTACCTAATTTGAGTTGTAAATACATACATTCATAAAGGGCTATGCATTTTGAGAAACTGTTACAATTTATCGTAATGTATGTAATTTAAAGAAAATCACACATTATCATTTAGATGTATGTATATTATAATTTATTCAAAAATATATCACTGTTGTGTCGGTAACATCTGTTAAAAAAATATCTAAATAAAAAACTTTCAACTTTTTAAATTTCCATAGTCAATGGTTTTCATTACAAAATATGTAGCAATATTGGATAGTAATTAAAATGTGTGCCCTAAAAATTTCTCAAGCTCACCTGTTGTGCCTGATACCTCTAATAAGGATTGTTTAATCAATCCGTCCTTTAAATAATATCTACTATTAGCACCTCATTCATCAATGCCATGAACATCATTACTTTTTCTATGAAATTACTTTCATTTTGACTGCGAGGTTATTCTTGGACTGACCCATAATGTGTACGTATAAATTAAGGATGTGAAACCGAGGAGATATGGTACTAAAATATTATACATATATGTGACTATTCAAAAGTAAAACTTTTAATATGATCGACTAAAAAATAGACAGTGAAAAATACATTTCTATCTCAATATTGTCACCGTTCAGGCCGAAGAGACTTACCCAAAAAGCATAATTTTGAGATATCGCAATTTGATAGTTTGGAGACCAAGCGAAAATCAGGTTTTTGTGTGTTTTGGGGGTTTCATGTACACACCATAATTTATTCATGTTTTTTTAATAAATTCCATTGGCAGCTTTTTCCTTCTGATGCATTAAAAAATATCTGTAAGGTTTTTAATGATGCAAGGTGGCAAAAATGGAGTTAAGTGACTTTCGCTTGTTTTAATCTGGACAATGCAGGCTATAAAAGTTAGGTGAAAGGAAGGAAATATTACTAATAATTATTATAATAATTTTTATTTTTTTTTAAAAGGAATATTTTTTTATGTTTTAATATATAATAATATAAAGTCACACATTGAAAAACAAATAATTAGGATTTACGCAACTTTTTTCTTACTAAGTTACCTTGGTGACATTTGCCTCTTAAAGAACATAATTTTACGCTTCAAGTGACAAATCAGGAAAAACTTATAAAAATTCTAATGATATATCTATCAATGTTTAAAAAAGAGTCTTATTTTATAATGTTCTGGTTTAAAAATGAGCACATACAAAAGCCATTTGCCAGCCATCGCAGTTGGTGTCACGTCAGTTTGATGCCATATGTCGTGCCATCCGAGTGCTAACAAATATTCCATACAAGTCGGGCACTGTACCGTAATACGTGCCATTTTTCCCATAGGGCGCGCGATGTTGCGTTTTCAGGTAATTCAAAATGGCATATTTTAAACCTTTGTTGAAAATTAATAATTTGTCACCATTCCAAGTTTTTGCTTATTTGAAAATGATAGGTAAAAAAAAAACATGAATAGACCATCTTGGTTTACACACCATCTTTTTTTATTGTTCTGGCTTCAATATACGTAATTTTTTTACACCAAATCTCTTTGATTTTAACATCCTTGGTGTAAATTTATTTTGCAAAGTGATTGCAAATTTATTAATTATTTACATGAACTCTAAGTTTATGGACCTCCTTATGTACTTAATATTTTTATGCTAACCTCATGTATAAACTTTTTACATGGAATTAAATCTTAAACCCTTATTATATGGTACAGAATCTTTCACAGAATATTAATGAATGTTCATACTCATTGATATACACTGGACCTCCTTTTATGGTGGATATGTTTCATGTAGAACCCTGTAAAAAAAGTTAGTTGAAAAATGAACAGGTGGATAGGTTTCCTTGTATAAAAATCAATTAGGGATTTTTATGAAAAGGAATCGTTTACTATTTATTGAACCTTAATTTTTTTTTAAAATAAAACATAACTTTAAAATACTTCCAAAAATCTTAACAAAAACTATTCACTATTCACTTATTCATTATTCATTCATATTCATCAGACAATAGATGTACCCATTTACGCTCGAGATATCCAGAGTCTTCGAAATATTTTTATCCAAACTTTTATCAGCGACGTGTTCAATCGTAATCTTTATTAAACCTACGCGACCAATTGCATGTGCCACTGTTACGATATCTGATTTATTGTTTTTTTTAATTAATTTTTTTACCGTGTTATTTCAAAACCATCTAAAAATAGGTTCCGGTATATATGCAAATAATATGAGTAAAAATGTTAAGTTTCTTGTTGTTTTCTGTTCCATATAATTTGAAGCTATAATAAAAAAATGTAAAGTAATATTAAATAGATTATTTTGTTTATTGTGGATACAATAGTACCTATAGGTATTATCTTGATTGTGGGATGATTTTATGAGTGTAAGTATTTATTTGATTGTGTTATGTTGAAACCTGACAGAAAAGTTGTAAGACACTCGCTTTGTGGTATAAATGAATAATTGTAATTCAATTCAGTGCTCAAAGTAAAAATTAGACTTTCTCTAGTATAAAAAATAACAATATATTCTCAACACAAGTTTATATCTATGGAAGTATTGATCTATGAATTTTTATATAAAGTATTAAGATGCCATTTAAAGAAATGAGTCTCAAATTTGGTTAATTGTATTTGTAATAAATCTGTTCTTGTTCTGTCCAATTTTTACTAACAAAAGCTAATGTTACTTTAGTTAAAAACACTTAATCAGCTAACTTTGAAACGAGCCTTAACTTGCCATTTTTTTTTGCAAATTAATTTATAATGTACAAATATGTAAGATACTAATTTTTATTTATAGTAAATATTATGTAATAGTTTTTTTTTACATTAGCAAATAAAAAAAATGGCAAAAATAAAAGTTGGTTTAAAAAACTTGTTTTTTCCATCCACAAAACTAACATTGTTTATGTGAAAGTAAAATCTGGCATCAATAATAATATAATGGAGTATTTTAATTTGTACATAATTTAAATATAATATTAATTATAAGTAGGATATGAAATGAACTGAAAATGTATTATACATATTATTTGACAAACTGACATTGTCCGTTTTAATAACTATAATAATATTTATATGCATATAGACTGTGTTCAGAACAAAGGCTTCAAACCACAATGAGAAACTTCAGTCCTACGATAAATGTTTTCTAAAGGTAAAAATTGGAGCATTCAATTGTATGGCAAAGTTTCCTGAAAATGTATGAAAAAATAATAATAAATATTTTGAAAAAAACAAACTACTTTGAAAGTCACTGGTTCATATAAATCAACCAATAATAAGAGAGTTATAGAAGATTTCCGGTTTGCTTGCCATCAATGGACCAATGTGCAGAACTAATCGAGAATAAGCTGAAGAGAACCTCTGACGTTAAACGCAGAATTATTTCAGAAATACAAAACTTTAAAAAGTTATAGCGCTGATAATACGATAATTAAAAAAAAAAAAAAACAACCACTGAACTTTCTCACTATGGGAAAAACAGTTTAATTATTTTTAATGTGTTTTCAGCCAATTACGTAGGTTTTATACATATTCTAGCTAAAGCATTTAAATCACAAGCACTTATTGGCGGATTCCTTATGTCAAAATGTGTATAAGACTCATCTAATCAGTTAAAAACACATAAAAATTAATAAAACAACTTTGGTAAAAATTGTGTTTTGAAGCCTTTGTCCTAAATACAGTCGATAAATATACATGACCTAAATAAGCGATTTGATTAACACATTATCATGGAGAAGGCTAATTTTACTGTTAGCCTAACTAAAGGTATATTTGGGATGACTAAAATGATGATTTAAGTAAACTATTGAAAATCATGAACATGGTCAATTTATCCAAATATCTAGGGATTTTAATGTGCCATATTGCAGTTCACTCAGAAAGAAATGCGAAATGATAAAGAGATTTAAATATGCCTATTTGTTATTAACATACCCCGCCCCCCATGTATTTAAAATAAAACATGATTTATCAAGGGTATTTACCGAAATATCCAGACAATACATAATTTATAATGCTGACCTTACCATATAAAATTGCAATGTTTTTTTTTCATAATTTGTCACATAAAAAAAAAGTTCACACAGTGTGTGTGCATGTTTATTAAATTGATGTTTTGTTAATGAAACGCAAAACATTTCCGTAAGATTTAAAATCCATTTTTTAAATAAATGTTGATGTTTTTTGTAGATATTTTTGATAAAACGCCATACTTAATGATTTTGATAAAAATATCAATAAAATTCCTTGGTTTAGAAATCATTGTATTTTCCATTATGTTGTACTCAATATGTGTTCTTTCTCACCTTTTAATTAATAAATTCAATTTTACTTAACCTCAATTTTAGTCCAATAACAAACTTTCTGACATAAAAATTAACTGTTTTATAAACTAGTTGTAGTTACATGTCGTATGTTACTAAAATAAAAATACTTACCCGAAGTTCTTATCTCCCAGAAACTTGAAAAACAGTACGTAAGTTAAATATATCTTGTAAACGATTTACCAGGTGCCTGCCCCTTTGGTCTAATAAAACAACTTATCAAAGCAATTTAGATGTTTTTACCAAAATCTGTTGTTTTTACCTCAAGTTATATTTCAAATTTTAGTGATGTGGATACCCTTGATCAATAATTATTTTGGCTTCATTCGCATTTGAACCAATTTATTTTTGCATCTTTACTGACGAGACCCTTGCATAATATTATTAAATAAAGTTGTGTCAACTATTGTTTTCATGTATTCTTGCCTACTCTTAGCTTTAAGTTGTCCAAACTACCAGCAGATAATGTGTTCAAGTCTCGCTCATTCACTTCGCTATTCGCAGCTCATTCTCAATATTAAAACAAATTGCAGTGGTGCGAACTATGGAGGTATTTGCTTTATATTTCCAAGTAGAAAAATCAGTCTATTTGTAAGCTTAATCTGCTCAATTTTTTCACATCACTAAGCATTTAATTTATTTGATATAATAAATATATTTTAAGATTTCTAAATCTTGTAACCCCAATGGCGGTTGAATTAATTGATGTGTTTTGTATTTTGTTTTATGTCATTATGTTTTTTTTTGTATTTACGTATTGCGTATCAATAATTTTTATAAAATTTTGTTTTGATTGTAAAAAATTGTGAATTCTAAAAATGTAGCATTATTTATTGAGTTGTTTTAAAAATCAGATTTTTTATTTTGAAAATTAAAGACTAAAATTCTCTTAATGTTTTTAATTTTAGGCATATCTGTAGCAAAATAAATATAAAGTAAATTTTGCTCAATTTTCAAATACATCTCATAATTTATCGACTATTCGATAGATATTTATTCTTGTACGTGGCAAACTGCTTTGCCCTTTCAGTACATTTTTTTGGTCTCTGTCGATGCTAATTTTATTTTACTGTACAAGACAAAATAAATGGAAATATAATTTTTTATCAATTGTATTTTTCAATATAAATGATAATAATTTCCCCCGAATTTACAGAATAAACAATATTTATTTATAAAACATGTATTGAATTATGTATATCGAATAAGTAATTAAATTATTTTAGGGAAAAATGTTCAGAAAAACAATTTGTAGGCTGTGTTTATTAGATAAAGTTGGATTAAAAGACAAACTCATGTAGGAAATTCCCATAGTAATACAAACTAAGATTTCTATAAATATATTAATGATGAATAATGTGTACAACCTGTTTTATGTTTGCCCGTGAAAGGCAATGATTGCAATAAATCTCCTAATAAATAATTGCGTTTTTTATTTGTTGTAAACTTATAACTAACATATTAATTCTAGAATTTATTATAAACTAAATCACTTCAATATAACAGTTACTTAAATCAACAATATTTTGAGTTTGTCCAAATTTTTGTAGACAAGGACTGGATTCAACTCCCTGGGGAGCTGTTTATATTAACATATTACAACAGAGATGAAGAACATTTAAGATAAGGTAATATAGAAGTCTAGGCATCTACAGGGCTTATGACCTGTCAATGGCTGATTTAAGTGGCCTCTTTACACACAGTAACATTCACCATTCTGCCTATATTTGAACATCTATATTCCTTCAATTCTTTCATCTGTTGTTTAGTATGTAGGTGAAATAATTTAATTAGATGAAACTCACCTGCATAAATAAAGGTTTCAGCTCTTTAACTTCACAAACAACAGATGAAAGAATTGAAGGAATATAGATGTTCAAATATAGGCAGAATGGTGAATGTTACAGTGTGTAAAGTGGCCACTTAAACCAGCCAGTTACTTAAATATTAAATTGAGATAAATATACCGACAATACTGATGGCCACGCGCAAAAGGTTGATTTTAGGAAATAAAATTGAATGTCCATTGTGACATTTGTAAAAGCGTCAGGAACCAACGATAACCAAGATTACAATGTATTTATACTAGGATCGGGAGAGTCTGTTCGGAAGTTGGTAGTGTAACGCATTCGTCTATGGGAAGCCTGGGGTGCAATTATGAATCTTCTCTATCCCCTAGAGAGTGGTTAATTTGGGGATATTTATTTTTTCCATGCGACTACGTTTTACTTCATACATGGCCACACTGATGATTATACGTCAACAAATATGAACATGTGAAATCAAGCATGATGATTTTCATTAAGAACATTTTTGCGTCATTAAGCATTACCCAAAACACTTAATTAGGTTGAATTGACCAAACTGTATTTCAACAATGTTTGAGTATGTCCAAATGCTTGCAGACTGGCTGAATTTCCTCCCTAGGGAGTTATTCATATTAAAATTTATTTTAACAGAGAGGGAAAACATTTTTGAGAAGGGAATATGGAAGTCTAGGCATTTACAGGGCTTATGACCTGACATTGGCTGGTTTAAGTGGCCACCTTACACACTGTAACATTCACCATTCTGCCCATGTTTGAACATCCACATTTCCTTAACTCTTCCATCTGTTGACTTTTGCGAAGTAAAAGAGCTGAAACCTCTATCACGTGGGTGTGAACATTTTGTGAATTATCTACAATTATAAAATGTTTTTTTTGTTAGTAAAGATATAACTTAATCAGATTACAAATTCGGACCTGTTTTAAAACTACCGAAATGCAAAAAGTTTACACTCCGCGGAACTGATTCTGTTGAGCGCCTGGCTAATATTGACGAAAACAATCTATTTATTGGTATTCGTAATATGTGATATTTCTCTATTCTGGAATCAAATGTACCACCAGTCGAAATGGAATACCCCTAATATTTAAAAAAAATGTTTTATTTAATATTATTTGGAACAAGTAATGTCATATTACAATATTTCATTATTATTTCTCATCTAAACATTTTTACCTGAAGACCTGAAATTCACTCAATCCAATAAAAACGTTTTTTTATATTTTTTTACTACTGTAATACTTACTAGTATATTAAAATAAATAAATGCAATTTGTGCCTAAATATCAAGATACACTAAAATTCTCCATCACTGAAAGTACTTTATACTTCGTTTGTATTCAAGTGTGAATATTTTATAGTTGTTTAGGTATAAATACAGGCCATAAATCATAATGCAGAATATCGCTCACAAAAGATTTCTAACCAAAAATTCAGACTACCTACAATCTATATTGTTATTGAACAAAGATTTTAAGCAGATCCAAGGTTGTGTGATGAAAAATTTATCATTAGTAGAAAAAAAATGTAATGTTCTAAAACTGTACTATGATCAGACAGAAATTCACATTAGAGGTTGTATTTTATTCATATTTATATCATTATAATATTATATAATGCTGATTGTTAAAACGAGTGGTATGTACCTATCTATTATAATATTTTACTATTTATATTATAAATTGCCGATTTAATGGCGTCACTTATAAAGCGATTAACGATGTTGTTAGCCGGGTCTATTTTAGGTGCAACCTTAGGTATACCATTACGTTTTCGAAGGGTTTTCGAAAATACCCGCGTACTGAGAACTCTTTACAACTCCTCGGTGCGAAGTAGACTCGAGAGTAGCTCGATGATTTGGGGGCCACATGAATTGAAGTACTCTGTTATGATAAAGAAAATCCAAAAGCTGTTTCTGAGATATCTCTACATGAGATAGTGCGGCTATTATCCTTGGCTCTACCCGACCGAGTTTCTCCAGGGTATGCTTGGCTACAACCACGCTACAACAGTTTGAAGACTAGAAGGAATGTGTATTTGACTACACATTTTTATCGATTGTTGCGCGGTATGGTCGATAATTTTGAGATTACGATGATCATTGGTTTGTATGTTCCTGATAATTACCTAAGACAGCTTCAGCACAGATTGTTTCATATTCCGATATACAGGACCAACCTGCCGATGTTCATGCCTGTTGGAAGGGCTACCGCTATGCTGAACAACATCGCTCTGGATGTTGATCTATTCCATGTATCCAAAGTTTCCGGGGCAGGATTCTCCTACCACTTTGACAAGTCTCTTTTATAAACATTTTTTTATTTTCATAATATGTACATGAATTAATTGTTTTTATTATATTTTAAATAAATTAATTGAATTGGTGGGAATTACGATTAGGCGGAGAATAGAACGCCACAGCACATCGACATACAGAGACCTCGCTTAGCGTTCTCGCATCTTTCATTTATTATTATTGCGACTTTTGAAAAGTCCATTTTTAAGTAGGTATTTGTTGAAATTGATCATGTTTTTCTTGTCCTTTTTCCTCCTCTACATAGTTTAAAATTGCATAGTATTTTTGTATATGTGCACTTATCGTGGGTTCCTTCAGTGATATATGATAAATTGACACGTTATTCAGATACGAGTTTCTTCCAATATATAGCAAATATTGCCATATTGCGTTGCCCTAAAAAAAAGAACATTTTTAAAAATATAGGTACATGCAAATATTTACGAGAGAAATATGCAAGGAATGTGAGAAACGAAATATGCTACGAATTGAAATGCCATCTATTGCGCGTTTGTAACGGGTCTATTTAATTATACGTTATCGAGTCCTTCATAACGAGAAGATCGGATTCCACTGCATTCAGCTTACTTAAATATTACATAATTGTTTTTAGATCTAGGTAGGTACTAAAACTTAATTATTGTGAATTGCTCATTTTGTCACCTGCGACAAACATTGTTTAGGTAATAATTAATTTAAAAACTACCTACGTAATCGAGAAATATTATTTGTTTTCCCCTGAAAACAAATGATATTGCTTGATAGTTAGGTATTATCATTTATTTCTTTTATTTATTTATTTATTTATTTACCAACAGCTTATTATTAATTATATATTTTTGAGACATTGAGACAAGTACCAACTTCACGGAACCAAAGTCCCGTGTTGAGTTGGACAAATAATTAATTTAACACATGCATATAATATCACCACAAATATTATTTAAAATCAGAAACATAATAATAAAAAAATAATGGAAATATAGGTACGTATTTATGGCACATCAATATGATAAACAGCAAACACAATCATTTTATTTAAATTTAATTTTAAAAAAAAATTACATCATCATCTTTGTTGGCCTCGTGGTGTAATGGTCAGTGCGTTAGCCTGCCATGCAGGAGGGCTCGGGTTCGATTCCCGGCATGGTTGATATGAGATATTTTTTTAAAAGGATGTTTTCACACTAGAATATTTTCACAGTCCCTGGACTGGTACCTGAAGCGTAAGACTGATCACCTAACCTTCATGTAACATAATTGATCGAGATATGCTGCGATTGGTGTACCAATGCAGTGCCCTATGCACCATTAGGTGCGGAACCATTAGGGAATGATGAAAATGATGACATCTTTTACTTTGTTTTTTTACTATGTTTTTTCTCTTTTTACTAGGTATTTTGCTGTTTTTTAAATATGCTTTTTGCCATACAAATATATTTATTTTTTACTATGACTTTGAATATGTTTCTTACTGTGTATTCTGTTTTTACTTCGCATTTTACTGTGTTTAAAAAAAAAAACAATTTAAAAAAAAAATTTAAAAATCACTTGTTATATTTTTACTAAAACTAAAATCCCACCAAGCCACTTTTTGTAGCTTGTTATACTCGTATGTATATTTTGTATGTATGTATAATTTTTTTAATGTTTTTTACTTTGGTTTCACTACATTTTTTACTTTGTTTTTACTAAATTTTTACCATGTTTTTACTCCACTTTTCACTTTGTCCACTATCTTTATAACTGTTTCAATATATTGATTGCTGTTTTTATATATTTTTTTACTGTCTTAGAACGGGGTAAATAACCCTAGTTAGGCATTCAAAGCAACTTTGTATAAATTATAATTTTGTGTATATAACATAATATGATAATAAATAAATAATAAAATAGAGATAATTACTTAAGTTACATTAACTGGAATTATATTATTGGTACATCATCATTATCTTATCTTGCCTTTTTTTATGATTTACTCAATGAGGAAGTTCAGTGGTTTTTAATTTCTTATTTGAATAGACCATCAAAGTAAAAAAAATGGTAACAAGTATCGTATTATCAGCGCTATGGTTTTTAAAATTTTTGTAATTTTGACATTACTCGTGCGACTTAACACACTCTTTGGCGAGTTCTGCTGATTAATGAGTTGGCTTCCCGGAAACCGGAAATCTATCACAACACCCTATCATTGGTTTATATTATAGTTCAAAGTTGTAAATTTTTGTTATTTTTTCATACATTTTCGGTAAACTTCGCCATACTATTAAATGCTCTAATTTTTACCGCGTGTAAGTTTTGATATCCAATTTTCCGTAGCACTAAACTTCCTCATTACGGGGTGTATCACTTAAATTTAGGTGCATTGCCAGAAATAAAAAAAACAGCATGATTCTTGAAAGTACTTATGCAAAAACGTCAATGTTATTTTTTATACAAATTCAAGAAATAATAGTGGCACAATGTTTAATTTGCAATTCTTATTTCTAACAACATTTAAAACTATATGGCACAAGAAAGTGTGTGCTGCTCTCCTGTAAATATGAGGTGTACTACTGTTATTCCCGGGGTTCGAAATATGGGTATTCTATATGTTAATAAAGTGCCATTTAAAAATGTTAAGGAATTTACTATAAAATTATGTGAATTGTGTAAAGTTATTACAGTTTTACTAAATAAATTAATCTCTTAACACGATCATCTTGCTTCATTAGAAAAGTAGCAACGTTTAATAAATATATTACGTAAATAATATGCAATGTATGTACAGTACAGTTTATTTTATAACCTTCAAAAATAATTTGGCGTTATTTAATGCGTTACCTCTATGTTCATCATCATCGCCATCATAATTGCATGTCCGCTCCCTAGCTGGAGCATATGGTATTTACAAAGAGCCTTCACGCATCTCTGTCGGCCGCCAACTCCTTTGCATCCTCCCAAGTCATGTTCTCGTCCCGAAGTTATGACATAAACTGCCGACGAACTGTCAGCAGTGGACGTCCAGGACATCGAGAACCGGATGCCTCGTAAAATAGGCAAGCGTGCTTAAGGCTCTCAGGAGGCATACGCAGTATATGGCCTAGCCAAGCGTATCGCCTCCGCTTGATGACAGTTGTCACCGGAGATTGCTGCGTCCGTTCTCTTATTACTTCATTTCCTATTCTCAAAACTCAGTATTTTGCTGATTTGGGCCCTAGTGAGGTGCCACGATTCGCATGCGTAGAGGAGAATAGGTGTTATGTCGGCGTTATATATAATTATGTAGAAAGTAATGTTGATATTGATTTGTTTAAAAATATTTTTGATAATTTAAGGACTATTACTGAATTCATAAAATCAAATAGTTCCTTATGTGCATTATGTGAATAAAATTGTAATAACTTAAAGGCATAATTATTACTATAACTTTTAGTCGTTAACAAAAGTTTTGATCGTTTTTCCAAATTTAAAAATTATCACCAAAAGTAAAACAAAACGGGAAAGGTTTGTTATTCGAAGTACATATATTTTTTTGCTCTACAAGATATTGTGTTTGCTTTAACGTTAGATATATTATTTTATTTTATTACAGTCCTTCAAAATAGAATGCCAAGTAGACGAAAGTGAGCATTTTCGACACGTTCTTCTGTTCGCGTTCAATCCAGGGAATAAAGTTGCTAATGCTGCTAGAAATATTTGCGCAGTGTACGGTGAAGATGCTATGAATTTTATTTTTTTATTTGATGCACAAAATACACAATTTTACATAGCCACAATTATATGTTTTTTTATGTCCCGACTTGTTAGAAAATTCCGTGTTAAGTCGGGACTCTTCGATATATAAATCAAAAATCAAAAATAGTTATTTACATATTAAAACAATATACAGGTAATCAAAAAAATATGCAAAATAATCAAAACAATATACAAAATATACAAAATAATAATAGAAAAACAAAAATAATAAAAATTTATAATACATGTCGAAAATGGAATCAAAAGTTATATAATAATACGTATGACAGTGATGACATACACATATACGATATACGTATATGGATAATAATGAAAACAGCAGCGATGTTATGCATTTATTCCCGGAGCAATCTCATACAGTGGTCTCTACCCCTCGATACAATCCAGTTATGGATCTTCATCTTAAATATGGACGTTGTTTTGGAGAACTTAATATGTTCATCCAACACGTTGAACACTCTTGGAGCTATATATGAAAAGTGTCTCCGAGCAAACATCGTACGCGTTCTCGGTATTAAGTAGTTTAGGTTACGCGAAAGCCAATTATTGACTAATTTGATGTAAAATAATGAAGGATAATACATTATTGATATTAGTAAGTTATGTTTACACCCGATAGATTACCTGAAAACAATGATTTTAAGCTTGTTCATTTAAAAAAGTAATTTAATATTTGATGAAAAATAATAATAATAATAATCACGGTTTGTTAACAAAAAAAATACAATTTATTTATTTACTACATGTTTTAGGTAATAGATTTCTCTGGATTATGTCTAGTCTGCCTAACTAGGTAAAACATATTTTAAGGCAGATATTTTTATGCCAAATAAACAATTAGGACTAACTACAAATAATGACTAACTACTAGTGATTTTATTATACAATATTTAATTATACTATTTTTCATTTAATGTGAATGTGTTTTAGTAAATTTTCCGAGTTATTTCTATTTAAACCCAGTAACCATTTTTTTACAAATTTATTTCATTGTATCTGGGTCATGGTTTTACAATGTTCGGGTAACATATGTCTAAACATAACATTGCAATTATTATACCAATGTCACAGCGGCAGTGTTACTAGTTACGGCTATCTTCATCGAAGCAGAGGCAGACCAAAATTAAGAATGGCTGGATAATGTGGAAAGTGACACTAGAGCGATTGGCCTGACGAACTGGAGAAAGCCGCGGGTGCGGGAGGAATGGAGACAGATTCTGGTGGAGGCCAGGGCCCAAACGGGCTGTAGCGCCACTGATGATGATGATCTTCATCGGTATATGCTGAGCCGGTATAAACTAATATCGATATTTATGTAGAAAGTGTAGTATATTTGTATAAAAAATTCAAAGTATCTTCGTCGATAACCGGCATAATTTACGGTAATAACGGTTTAGAAAACAAAGTTTTAAAAATAA